>NC_088979.1:13262737-13565464 GCF_963932015.1 Anas acuta
ATTAAACAATAGAGTGAACTAGAATTCTTAAGACCAAAGGAACTATTGCAATTACATAGTCTGGTCTCTTTAAAACAGGCAGTAGAATTTATAAAATCTCTGTAACTATATTTGAGTCCAAAAAATCAATCTTTAAAACAAAAGTTGATCCAGATCTTATATCTTAAAATATTAAATATATGCCTATTTCAGCCTAAGAATTTCCAGCTTTAATTTTCAGCCTTTGAATTTGTGATTTTGCTATTAATTTATAAAATGCTCCATTGACTACTCCATATTTCTAAATATAGTTTACTTCTGTACAGGACACCTTTAACTTTTCCATTAGTATAAGGACTGGAATTTTTCACCACCAAGCATGATTTCCACACCATCAAATCAATAATAGCTCTTTCCTGAACCATCTCAAGTGCCTCAACACCCACTTTGAATTATAAAGACAGTATGTAGGATATGTGGAAGAAAATTTTTGTTTATACTCATCTGAGCTTTTTTAGTGATTTGCCTATAACATTGGCTCAGGAGCTTGCAGTGATTTGATTTTTTTTTTTTTGAAGTTCTTCCACAGTCTTCCGTTCTAGAATTATTGCCTGTATTCTGTGTACTTAGCAACACAATTCTGCCTCAAGTGACAGTGAAATACAAATTAAAGTTTTTCTTGTTTTTGTTTTTTCCAGTCTGATTATTGTGTCATTTACAGATTTTGTTATTTAGAGCTAGAGTTTTTTTGTGTCATTTTGGGATTTTGTGAAATAGATATTAGCCACAATTAAGTGTCTGGGACAACAATAAAAAAACACTCCTAGTCATAGACATTTCTTTCATTTACTCACATTATCAACTAACCATTTTTTTCTTTTAATTGATTTCAGTGTTCAGTATACTTTAAGTTTTTAATATGAAATGAGAACAATTGAATTTAAATAGGTATTGTATGAATGTCATTTAAAAAAATATAAACCTACTGCGTCAGCACTATTGTTTGTATCAGCCAAATGCATAAATGCATCAAAAAGAAAAAGATCCATCCAATGATCCAAGTTAAGTTCTACAAATATAAATCAATGCAGATTTGGATTAATTACCTTCCTTTAATTATTAAGTACAGTATTGTGTCTTTTTGTATAATTCATGCCAGTTAACAAGGTCCTATTTTCCTTTATTAGTTGAATCCTACGTGTTATTTTTCAACAGATTAACACAAGGTTGATAGATTGGTAATTACTTGGTCTATCCAATTGCAACTTTATATTGTCACAGCATCAATTTTGTTCCATAGCCTTGGACTTTTTAGTGTTCTAAGTCTTGAGACAGGACAACAGTTGACTCAATCCTTGGCTAACTCCTTTAACTGCCGATTTCAAATTATATCTCATTACTTTTGTTTATCAATGTTCTGACTTTATAACTGCCATGGCTAATTTTTCTTTGTAGTCTGAGAAATGAATTGTTTTGTTTTTATTTGTTTTGTTTTCATCATTGGGTTTATGAAACCCAAATTAAACTAATTTCAATCTTTCTAATGCTTCTGGTTTCTCTGATATCAAAAGAACTTTAATGAAATTTGCATGCCTGAACAAGGAATACAGGCTCTCCATAGCTAACTTCTGCCTGAAATGCCTTTTCATGGTTCCCTTCTTAGATTTTTCGTTATTATCATGCCAGTTATAACTGGAAAGGCACCTTTGTCACTTCTTCTAACCAAGAGTAATGTTATCTTAGCAGCTAACATGATATTTAACTTCTATCAATATAGAATCATAGAATCATTATGGTTGGAAGAGACCTTCAAGATCATCTGGTCCAGCCATCACCCTGCTACCGATATTATCCACGAAACCATGTCCCTAAGCACCAGGTCCAACTTTTCCTTAAACACTTCCGGGGATGGTGACTCCACCACTTCCCTGGGTAACCTGTTCCAATGCCTGACTACTCTTTCTGAGAAGAAATATCTCCTAATTTCCAACCTAAACCTCCCCTGGCACAACTTGAGACGATTCCCTCTAGTCCTAACACTAGTTATCTGTGAGAACAGGCTGACTCCCAGCTCCCCACACCTTCCTTTCAGGTAGTTATAGAGAGCAATAAGGTCTCTCCTGAGCCTCCTCTTCTCCAGACTAAACACCTCCAGTTCACTCACCCTCTCCTTGTAGAACATGTGTTCCAGGCCCTTCACCAGCTTCATAGACTTCCTCTGCACACACTCCATGGCCTCCATGTTTTTCTTGTACTGAGGGGTCCAAAGCTGAACACATTACTCGACGTGCATTGGTCAGCCTCACCTCCATTCCTAGTAAGGTGATGGAACAACTGATCCTTGGAGTTGTCTCTAGTCATATCAAGGATAAAAGGGTCATTAGGGACAGTCAACATGGTTTCACCAAGGGGAAGTCATGCTTGACCAACTTAATAGCCTTTTATGAGGATATAACTACGTGGATAGGTGATAGAAAGATAGTGGATGTGGTGTATCTTGATTTCAGTAAAGTCTTTGACACAGCCTCACAGCTAAACTGAGGAAGTGTGGTCTGGACAATCGGATAGTGAGGTGGACTGTGTACAGGCTGAAAAGGAAGAAGCCAGAGGGTTGTGGTCAATAGGACAGAGTTGAGTTGGAGTTCTGTATCTAGTGGAGTCCCTCAAGGGTTGGTACTGGGACCAGTGTTGTTCAATATGTTCATCAGTGACTTGGATGAGGGAATGAAGCACGCTTTCAGCAAGTTTGCTGATGACACTAAACTGGGAGGAGTGGCTGACACTCCAGAAGGCTGTGCTGCCATCCAGTGGGACCTCAGCAGGTTGGTGAATTGGACAGGGAAAAATGTAATGATGTATAACAAGGGCAAGTGTAGCATCCTGCATGTGGGCAAAAAAAAACAAACAGGCACCAGTATAAGTTAGGGACTGCCCTGCTGGAGAGCAGTGAAGGGGAGAGGGACCTGGGGGTCCTGGTGGACAGCGGGATGATCATGAGCCAGCACTGTGCCCTTGTGGTCAAGAAGGCCAATGGCATCCTGGGGTGTATTAGAAGGGGTGTGGTTAGTAGGCCGAGACAGGTTCTCCTTCCCCTCTACTCTGCCCTGGTGAGACCACACCTAGAATGTTGTGTCCATTTCTGGGACCCTCAGTTCAAGAAGGACAGGGAACTGTTTGAGAGAGTCCGGCACAGAGCCATGAGGATGATTAAGGGAGTGGAGCACCTTCCTTTTGAGGGAAGGCTGATGGAGCTGGGTCTCTTTAGCTTGGAGAAAAGAAGACTTTATTAGTGTTTATAAATATGAAAATGGTGAGTGTCAGGAGGATGGAGGCAGGCTCTTCTTGTTGACATCTAATGACAGGACAAGGGGTAATGGGTGCAAGCTGGAACATAGGAGGTTCCATGTAAATATGGGATTAAACTTTTTTTTATGGTGAGGGTGACAGAACACTGGAACAGGCTGCTGAGGGGGTTGTGGAGTCTCCTCTGGAGACATTCAACCCACCTTCCCCCTTCCCTCCCCCCCCCCCCCTCCCCCCCCCCCCAGATATGTTCCCATGCGAAGTGATCTAAGCTTCCTGCTTTGGCAGGGGGACTGGACTAGATGGTCTTTCAAGGACCCTTCTAATCCCTAATATTCTATGATTCTATGATCCCTAACATTCTGTGATTCTATGATTCTGCGTGATTCTACTCGGCATCACCAGAACAGGGTACAGGGGAACGATCACCTCCCTGGTCCTTCTGGCTACACTATTCTTGATGCAAGCCAGGATGCCATTGGCCTTCTTGGCCACCTGGACATACTTCCAGCTCATGTTCAGGTGAGCATCAATTAGCACCCCTAGATCCTTTTCCTCTGCACAGCTTTCAAGCCACCCCACCCTAAGCCTGTAGTGCTGCATGGGGTTGTTGTGGCCAAAGTGCAGGACCTGGCACTTAACCATGTTGAACCTTATTTCTTTGCCCATCGACCCATCCTGTCCAGGTGGGCCCACCTACTAGAAAAATTGAAAGTTTCCTGCAAAATATACAGGTAAAAAATTCATTTTCATCAGGTGGAAATATTTTATTTCTGGATTCCTGTCCATTTCTTTTTTTGTGTGTTTGTGTATTATTTTTTCCCCTACATTTGTCTAGTTATTGCCCTTACATCTTAATGCTATTCATACAAATAATGTCAATCACTTACTAATGATCCCAAAATATAATAATCCATTTGTAAGATCCTGACGATGACAGAAGTAAGCATAGTGTCTTTGTATATGACTACATAGGTATACATGACTTCTCCATGACTGTAGAGAGTCATAGGAGAATCTGCAAAAAATGAATTTATAATTTGTAAAGTAATGATAACACTTCTACTCTGATTACTGCTACGTACTACATAAACAAGATGTTAGCTGGGACTTACTCAAAAAATTGTAACATATATCATTCTGCTGTGAAAATAGAATCTGAAAGGTAAAGATTTTACATGAAATTTCTGAATTGATATATCCTTATTCTGTCACTAGTGGAATGATATTTTATGGAATATGAAAAAGAAAAAAAAAAAAAAACACACCCTTCTTTAAAAAAAATTCTCTGCCTCTTATGCCAAAGGGGATTTTTATTTCTGGAGATGTTCTTGAACAAGACGGACAAACTGACTGCTCTATGAAGGCAGTTTAGGACATGTGTCTACTTCTTTCCCAAGTTCCTCTAAAATGGAAACATCTGAAATAGCATCTTTTATCAGAGCTTTTCCAGAGCTGGTAGAAAGCATTCAGTGGGCCATTTTTCAAAAGGGAAGCAGTTCGTGTGAAAATATACCTAAACTATAGTGTTCAGAGTTTACCAGTTCAGTCCAGATGGCTTAAAATCATTTCTTGAATTTGTCTTAAATATTTCTTTATATTTCTGTAAATTTTAGGATTTAGAGCCGTTAACTAATGCTCATTCATGAAAATGCATTTCATATATTTCATCTTCGGTATGAATTAATTTTTTCATTAGTTCCTTTTTAAGAGTGAAGGAATTTCACACCAAAAACTGTCAGATTCATTTCAGTAAGATATTTCTGTGTGTCATGACTAGTACATTTGAAAAGTAATCTTTCCATTCTGTTATTGTCATGTTTGGTCTATCCAGAGCATGTAACACTGGTGATGCCAAAGTGTCAATCATTACACCAATGTCAATGAAATGATTATAAAGAAATACAGTTCTCAAACTAGATAATAAATGAATTGAATAAATGAATAAATGACAAGATTTCTTTTAACATTCCAAGAGCATTGTGCTTAATGCTGTACACTTGTACAACTAATTTCTTCAAATATTATTTTCATTTGCTGTAACTGCTTAAATATTTCATTCAGGCTGGTTGTTTTAAAACACTGATCACTGAGGCAAAACCTGTGTGACTCAGGCAGGCTTTTTCAGAGGATTTCTTGGCAACGATAATATCTATCCAGGAGTGATAAGTATGATTATGGAGACTCCAAAGGCCTGCTTGAATACCATAGTTCCCACAGTTCCAACATACTGGCCCTGATCCTTTACCTATTACTTCCTTATGTGAAAAAGACAATGGCATAAATTGATTCTTCAGAAAACAGTATTAAAAGGACAAGTTAAAAATCTGGAGAAAAAAGTTAAAAATATGCCATCAAAATACTTGTAATTAATTTTTATTCTAATGAAAAAATACCATTATAGTTAAAAGAGATTCTTAATAAATAATTTGTTTTGTCTGAAAATTTTTTTAAGTATTTGGACATTTTGGCTAGTTCTGTTTCTGGTATACATTTAATAGTATTTCTAAAGACACACTATAGATCTTCATATAATGCTGACTATTTGTCAGATAACAATAAGAACCTAGGAAAACTTGGTAGATCTACTTTGGAACCTCTATTACTATCTCGCTGTAGTTATATAAACTGTTTTAATTATTTACCCAATTCAGTAGCAACTTCTATATCTTTAAAAAAAAATCATGAAATCTAAAGTACTTCAGAAGAATACACTTAAAAACCACAATCACTAGACATAGCCATCCTTCATTTAATTAAATATATTTTTGCTTGGAAACATCTGAAAGATCAGAAAAATAAGTTTGTAGAAATAATATATATATTTTTTTAACGATGTTTAAATGCAAGAAAATTTAAATCACAAACTGCTTTTTGCCCCTAGGAGTTTAAAAGGATTATGATTAGAAACTGAAATGGATTTTGCTACTTATGATATAGGGTTTCATTTAGCAATTCCTTAATGATTTCTTAATTAATAAAATCACATTTACAAGAACAATGTCATTCCTTAATCCAGCCTGAAAGTCTGATTACTTTTGAAACTACAGTTTCATTTCAGAAACAGTTGTTATAATGCTATTTCACCTCTGGAGAGTCAAGTTCAATTGATTATTTTTAATTTCAAAAGGGCTCTGAGCAAAGCTGTTGCTTGATAATTTAGCAGGTAACAAAGAACCTTCAGCCAATTGTGGCAGGAAAATATTAAAGCAGTGAGAAAAGGCAAGTAGGGGATCTGCCACTTTGTGACAATTATTTTTACAAAATAAGAATCCTTATATCAATAAATATTTCATAATCCCTAAAATAAAAATAAAAGTAAAACTAATCTTAATTCTTGGACAGACCTAACATCCATTAATAAAAATTTCAATACAATGTTTTATTTTATTTACATTGGGGTATATCTTGAATAGCACAGAATTCAAGTTCTGGATTTTAATTATGTTCAGAGTTCTGTTTAGTTAAGTATGTGGTGGTTGTACAGATTGCTCAAAACTATACCAATGAATCTTTTTCTTCCACTGAGAAGCAAACTATGAGTTTCCTTTTTCCACTGTCAGCTGGGGAATACACATGAAGAGACTGTTACATTGATTTTTCACAGTATCTCAATTTCATAGATTCACAGTATCTGCAAACTATTCAGGGAGAAAAAAAAAATGCCTCTGAGTCCTCAAAAATTGATTATTTTCCTGTATCTTTACTTGTAATTTCTGCTTTACAATGTGTAATAGAAGACGGAAGTATTCATATGTAGTATGAACTTCTGAACATCTTCATAATCATATCCTAAGTCAGTGTTAACTCTCAGTACACTAACCAATAAATAGGAAAAGAAATTCTGTTACAGCTTCCTCTGAGTTATGCTTTCCTTGCAGTACACAGAAATAACTATCTCACACACCTTTCAGCGTGTATCTGAAAACTGCCATCATTGGTTTTGGTTAACTGTCTTTCTTTTCATTTATTTATTTATTTATTTATTTATTTATTTATTTATTTATACTTAATTTCTTAATTTTCTTTTCTTAAACTCATATCTTAAGATGGACATCTAAGAATTCCATTTGTCCCCAGTTAACAAGTATGTCTTTGGTATGCATGGGTATGTATATGTTCTATGGGTATAATATTTGAACACAATCTGATGATAACTAGATCATGTAAACAGGTCTCTTTGCATCTCTTCCATCTGATCAGGCTGCTATGCTAAAAGAGAGGACAATGAAGATAGTTTCATTTATTATTATTTTTTTTTAATTAAATTTAATTTAATTTAATTATTTATTTTCTGTATGCAGTATGGCGTCTATAACTGGAGAACTCAAGTATATTATGACTTTATTAGCATGCTGGTTTTGTCTGAGATAGGTTTGTGTGTGTGTGTGTGTGTTTTTGTTTTTTTTTTTCATAGTGGCCTGTATGGTGCTATGTTTTGGATTTGTGACCAAAATAGTGTTAACACACTGATGTTTTAGTTACTGCTGAACAGAGCTTACACAGTGTATTGCTTTCTGCATTTCTCACACTGCCCCATCAGTGAGGAGGCTGGGGGGAGCACAAGGACAGCCTGAGAGGGAACACAGCCAGAACAGCTGATCCAAACTGACCAAAGGGATATTCCATAACATATAGCATTGAGCTAAGAGGTAAAAGCTGGGGCAAGAAGGAGGTGGAAGAATGTTCATATATCTGGTATCTATCTTCCCAAGTAACCCTATATGTGAGGAAGCCCTGCTTTTCTAGAAATGGCTAAACATGGTCAATTTTTTCCTTGTTTCACTTGGAAATGATGTCTCTGGCAATATTCAATAATATCAAAGCATAGGCTTGCAGTGCTTCATAGTAAAACAGTTCAGACTTCTTGTATATATATATATATATAATAATTTTTATATATATATATATAATTTTTATCTGTGAAATATTCAAAGATGATAATGGACACAAACCTGCCCACAGTGCTGTGTGTCTTTGGGCTAGAATATTGCAATGAGCTCTTTTTAGAGCTGTCCTTGAAAACTGTCAAAGATTTTGGCTGCTGAAAAATGATGAGGCATAACTCCTCAGGAGTATGCCACCAAAAGAGCTGGAGACATCCTTACTCTTCAGGCATCATTTGTTGTTCAGAGTGACTCGACTTTAATGGAAATGGAGCAGTAAGGAGTTTTCCTTATAGACCTTGGAATCAAGTATTCTGGTTCTGTTATTATTTTATTTATTTTTTACTATAGACTTTTACAATGAACTTTTTGTATTGATGATGAAATATAATCTTTATTTAGAAAATCAGAATTCTCTGGCATGTTGAAATTTTTTTTTGTTCGTTTGTTTTACAACCTTTTTGAGATTTTGCTAGAAAATGTTGTAAAATCATTAAACTCTGAATCTGTATGCTTCCCTCTGTAATATAAACAATATCAATACCCACACTGTGGCCCGTGGAAATCATAATATTCTTCTAAGATTTGACACTTGGACCTTCCAGGAGAAAGAAAGTGACATTTTAATAATTGTTATACCAGCAGCCAATAGCCTAGACCACAGTGAGAGGTCCAACTGTGAATACCAATAGGTGTGTTCTTCAGTGTTGCTTTTCTGTTATTTCTATTACTGAGGCAGTAGCAATAACACTCATGCACCAGGACTTCACCAGCACTATCATGTTTCTCTTCCCAAATCTAATTGAAGCTTGGGAACCACAAACAAAACTGATTATAGGATGAAAAAAATGTGACAGTTATGTAGAATACATGTGAAAATATAGAGAAAGACAAAATTAATGTTGAGTCTTTATAGCATTCTTAAGAGAGTTTCCAACTTGTATGCAATGTGGCCATCAGGATCTTCATTTTCTCCCTTTTCAGTAAAAGCAGTATTCTTCAAGCAATCAAAAAAAAAAAAAAAATTTGCAAAAATCTTCTAACTTCATGTTCACCAAAACTGAGTGAAAAAACAGTATATACATGTATAAATATAGAATTATACAACATGCATTTTTAGGATAAACCAGTATATAAACATAGAAAAAGAATTCAGAATTCTTCACTGGTAGAAATTCAGGTAGAATGTGGATTTAATACATCTTATGACTAAACTGCTGCGCACAGTGGTAGACTAACACAGAATGTCCTTTCTTTTAACCCACACAGATACTGTATGGATAATGCAAGAACCGGTTATAGTATATTTGTATATATATAGTTTTGATGACAAAGATCTGTAGTCAAAGAAACTTTACTTAATTATGTTCTTTTTTTTTAGAGTTTTTATGGTGTTTTTTTTTTTGTTGTTGTTGTTGTTTGTATGTTTTTACAGAAAATGCAAATATGCTGGTCTAAGTATTATTTTGGATAGTACTTTTTAATAATTTATTAAAATTGTATTCAGTCCCAAAAGACTTCGTGCATTTTTTTTTGTGTGTTGTTATAGCTACAGCTGACATTTTAAAAAGCATTTGGTATAAATGAAATGGATTTGTAATAGGTGTTGTTTAAGTTAGCATACCATTCTGTAGTTACATCAGCTTTTTTTTTTTCAGTGAGTTTGTTTTGTTGTGCTTGTTTGTTTGTTTTGTTTTGTTTTGTTTTCTGTGGTGTCTTGTAGTTCCTTTACCACATCAAGTAAACAGGTATTTGTAGAGAGAAGATGTGATCATAGAATCATAGAATTATACTTTTCTGAATAGTTTATGTGTATGTGGATTCAAATATGATATGGATTTTTTGTTTATTTTTTTATTATTATTATTTTATTTTTATTTATTTATTTTTTGCCAGGGGAAATAATTTGTGTCATTACAGCATCTGTAGAACTTCCACAGTCTCTAATTTTATCTGTCCACAGACACCCATTAATGATTTAGGATAAAGTCTATATAGAATATTGAAATGTTCTAAATAGAACGTTTATATTATATATTATATAACATGTTCTATTAATAGAACAGTGATAGAATGGAGTTTTTGGTATGGCTGTTCTGTATACATCATGATTGATTTCTACTGACTTCTCCATGAAGAAATTCAAAAGAAGAGATGTGGATAAAGTCTTTATGATGGAAGATGACATCAACTCATGTGTCTTGGAGGCATTATATATATTTCCTTATCTTACCATAAAATGTGAATATTATCATGCCCTAATGCTGCACTCTGTGCATCTGATTGTTCCTCAGAGTGGGTCACCCTGTGCTCAGGGCAAACTGAATTTTCTAATACAGTAACCCAGCTGTCGCTACAACTGGCATCTAGTATACCCTATATCCATACTTTTGGGTGACTGCCATTGCTACGCTAAGGTTATGTGGCAGATAGTAATTTTGGGATCACTGCATATTTATGAATGTTAGCTGCTAGAGACAAGATCCAACAGATGGACACTAGCAAGCAGGTTTGGTTGTTGTAACATGGAGGGGAGATCCAAGATATTAGCAGTCATGAGTCAAATCTGCTCATTTTCTGTCTTCTCATGGTAATTTTCAACAGTCATAGATGAGTAAAATGTTTCTGTCCTACCTGTGTCTTCTTTGCAGAGATGTGGCAATGAAGTCTAGGGCTACCCAGCATCTTAAGTCCAGCTTCGAGCTACTTGCATCCTTCCTCCTTTCTTGCTTGCATGCAATGCAAGCCACCTCCCTTTCAATTCTTCAGCCCTTTTATTGATGCATTTTAGCAAACTGACCTTGCAGAAAACTGCTCACTTTCAGGTGAGTTTTCTCCTAGGTTATCATAAGGAGTGAGTTTGCAAAGACTCATATCAGTGCCAGAATTAATGCAAGTGGAGAGGGCACAAACTCTTTGTCATTCTGAACACATAAAATGTTCATAAAATATTCAATTTTTTGTTCAGCACACAACTCTGAGGTTACTTTTATATATACATATATATATGGAGTGGTAAAATAATTTGTCTATGAGGTCTAAAAAGCAGGTATATGGAGACAGGTAAGAACGCCATATAGACGAGGAATTTGGGGTGAGAGAGGAGCTTGCCAAGCTGTCAGCAGGTGGACTGTGGACTGCTCTGCATCTCAAACAAGGCTGCATTACCTTTCCTAGCTGACTTCAGAGCAGATGGAAATAAGTTTAAACCATGATTATTTTTAAAACAGTGAGTTACATCTGATAGCTGTAAAAGCTATCAGTATCTAATCAGTATCTAATGCAGGAAGTAAAGCTACGAAAATATGTTGGTTGGTCTTTTTTTTTTTTTTTTCCTTAAAAGGACTTCTTCAAATCTCCTCCCTGGGTAACAATCAGCCAAGTTCTCATTACTGGGAACTTTAAAATGTGTGCTGATCTGCAAAACAGAGCATGAATGATGTGGGCATTACTTATATAATTGGTTTTGTGTATACTACAATCACATATTGTCTTTAAAATATAACCCCTTGGTGTGTTCATTACATCTCTCTCATACACCTCTGCAACAGATATTTGCAGTAATTTATCACTCTTTATTATAAAGAATGCAATGAATATGCAGCAGCGTCCTGTATTCTAATAGTCTCATGTTACATTCCCAAAAGAACATACATGTCAATATAAAAAACATAGCAGAAATTTTACATTTCTCTCATTAACTTCTAAAAATTCAAAAGAGTTGACCTACTGTCATGTCTTCCTCTTTTTTTTTTTTTTTTTTTCTTTTTATTTATCTTTGTTTAGTTAGTAGAGATTAGAAATGAAACCATGACTCTTAGAATGGCAATTTGGGTTTTGTCTGCTGATCATGAGATTTATTATTCATTTTGGCTTCTGTTTATATTAACATGTTTTCATTTTAAATAATTTATGAGCTTTTATGATTTCTAGGTTTACATCTTTAAAAGTATTCTACATTTGGTATGATTCTTTAAAGGAATATTTAATTTTATAAACCCTTAAAGATACAGATAAATCTCCTGTAAGGCATATACAGGGTGAGTGGTAATGCCATAATTTAAAGCTGTATATCACAGCATGCTATAAAACTTTCTTATCAGCAGTTCTTGGCAATATAAATTGATATGTTTGGTGTTAGCAGGTAATGTGCTCTTTCCTGTAAGTCACCTCACTCTGATTTACCCTTAAGCTAGTCTCTGCATGGAGGGTGGATTTATTAACAAACTTGTAGGTGAATTGAAAGCAGTTCATCCATAACCATAATTAGTAGAAGATGACCATGACTAATTCAGTTGTGTAGATTACCCAGGACACCTCAATTGCTGTTCTGCAGCAACAAACTGAATATTCAACTTTGTGAATCAATGGAGTACTGGAGCAGTAGTAGATATACCCAGAGGCCTGGGGCACAATTTGTCTGTTTACTCAAAATTGATAACCTCTTACTGCACTATTTCTCAAAGGGGTTATTTGTTGCAGTAGCTATTCCTATTACTCTTCTGATTGCGAAATAGCTTGCCTCAGTGCTTAAGAGTGATAAGGAAAGAGGAGATCCTCACTGGAAAACTGCAAGAGCTTAGCAGGGATTTGAATAAAGAGCCTATGTGTTATAACATCCTCATAGGAGGGATTTGAGGACTGAACATTGATATTCCCAGTTCCATTGTCATGCCAGAAGGCTAATTACATTCATGTCAGGGTCTTTGAGAAGAACCAGTAATGAACCATATATACCGTTTAGGTAATAGTTTCCACTATATTCATCAGTTTGGACATACAAGAATCAGCGTAGAAGGTACCTGACAACTGCAGCATTTGTGTTGTCAGTGTAATTGCTGCACATATTACAACTAACAGCAGCCTGCTGCCATGAAGAATCATTCTACCCCTTTTTTACTCATTCCCAGCCAGACACTCTGTTGCCTCCTTTCCAACAGATGCAATAATAATTTATTAATAGGTGAATTAGTTCAATCAGTAGATTGGAAAATTATCTATTTACACTACCCAAAATAAAAGCTTCTGATCAGGTCAGCTGAGGTCAACTTAGATATAATATCAGGAAGGGAGAAGAAACAATTTTCCCACTACTCTTAAGAGAGAGTGTTCTGCTGCAATATTTGTAAGGAAAAAAAAAAAAAAATCACACTAAGTCACACAATGAGAAAGAGAGAGAGAGTTTATACCTTCACTGAGTTGAGGAATGGGTAAGTTGTCAGGTATAAGAGTTGACCTGGTTTAAGAAGGAATTTGTATTTCTGAGGAAGTGAAGAAAAATTTGTTTTGATTTAGTTAGGTGACCAGACTATCTCCAGAATCAGAGAAGTAAAAGTGCATTTTAGAAAAAGCACATTAAATCTATCTAGACCCACTGGAGGGCTCCGAAATGGAAATTAACTATAAAACCAATCCTGTACTACTGAGACAACATTTTCTTTCAGGGATAAAACTTGGGACATTGAGAAAAATAAAATCAACAGATACTGGAGAAGTCTATATCACACTTGCTAGATAAAGCCATTTTTTATTTTTTATAATGTCATAGCACAAGTAGATGAAATATAGTTCTCGTTTTTGTTTGTTTGTTTAACTCTCAGCTATTCTAGGTGTTTTGAATAACAGCTTTAACTACAGTTTTCTTTAACCAAGCTTTAGATAAAAATAATCTCAAAATAACCCCAAAGCAACATGTTCCTCACTGAAGAGTAAGGCAGATCTAGAAACCTGGTCACTTGGTCTCCTTAACTACCCAGTTCCCTCATGTTTTCTGAAATAGCCAAAAGCAAGGAGAGAGTTTCTGCATAAAGACTGCATCACCCCAGTAAAGAGTTTGTGCTACAGAAGTCTGCGCCAAAGAGAAAATTGTCTACTAGAAGGTTGGCTAACATCAAGTAAAATACAGGAAAACATGCATGAATTCTTAAGATCTTTACAGAATGTACCACAATATCTGGAAGAAAATTACCTTAACTAAATAAGAAACTGACAAACTTTTAGAATTGCATGAATTGAAGGTTATTTAGTAACTTGCAAAATCTGTATTTAATCACAATAATTATGAATCTGAAGATAATTTTAGGAGAAGTCATGCATGTGCCAAAATATCTCAAAAAAAAAAAAAAAAAAGTTTTATCTTTTCTTTTATCTGTACTGATGCACACAAATTTAATCTCTACTGTTCAATAGAGATTCTAAACTCTGCAGTTCATTTCTACTATTCTTCTAGAAAAAAAAAAGTTATTTTAGTACAAACTGACATCATAGAGTCTTTCATAGAGAGCACCACACAGCTCTAAGTAGTGAAGTCCTAGTAACAAACTAGGACTTACGCGTTTAGTCAGTGGTGAAATAGGCTTAAGGAAGTGAAATTTGACTGTACTTTAGATCATTGTAACAAAGAACAAAAAAAGGAAAGCAAAGGCAGAACAAGATGTGTTGTGAGAGTAAAGCCAGGTGGATCAAATAGTTATTTTTTAAAGGTTGGAAAATCAGCCGTATCAAACTGAAAAAAAAAAAAAATAATTAAAAAAAAAGACTTTTTTTTTTTTTTAAACACTTTTCTCCCTTCTCTGTGCACTTTCCCTCTCGTATTTCAGTGAACTACTTGTAGTTCTGAGTCATTGAGAGGGTGGAGATGATAGTGAAAAGCTGAAGATGCATTTGTTTCATTTGGACTAGACTGGGAAAAAGAGTTTTGGTGACTACAAATGGTTTTGGTGACTTTAGTTTCTCAGAAGAATGTTACAGAAGATCTTGTAAGTTAAGGATTGGTTCATCAATGACACAAGATAGTATACTTTCAAGAATGAAGGCATATAAGATTAAAGTGGAAAATTCTCAATTTCTAAATTAAAAAGGCTATGTACATATTTAAGTAACACTATTGTGTGATTTTACTGCTGAGATTTTTGAGTTTATTAGTATTAGAATAGCAAGTTTTACATATTTTATCTGTATTAAAATGCAGAATTTTCAGATGAGGCCTGTGCAGAAAATAACGTGTAGTAAAATGTAACGTTTATTGGTTGACTGGCCACTAAAACTCCTTACATTTCAGCACTGAGTGAGTGAGTAAAATGTTCTCATTCAGTCTTCAAGCTTCAAGCTTTTTATGAGGGAAGTATTTGTAAGGGAAACAGTTCCTTTTAATTCAGGGAAAATGCCAGCCCTGAATGAGACTAGTTTTATCCTCTGTGATTCTTAAACAGCTGATTGCTTCTTGATTATTTATAGTGGTATATCCAGATCTATTTTAATATTTTATGTTAGAAATCACGTTTATCCATTATGTAATTCCCCCTAAGAAAGCTAAAATTGTAGTATGTGCCTTTCCAGAATTTTCAGAAAAGGGTCAGCATTTAAGACATACTTTTTAAGTTGTTAACACTCCAGGAGCAGGAAGATTTTCATTCTCTTTTTAAAATAGAACATTGTTGTAAATTTTGAAGTAGAAATCTTTCATAAGAACTTGCAGATTTGATATTCTTCCTCTTCTAGAATGAAAGATTTTCCCATCATAAGTTGAAAGTAAACAAGTTGAGTAAACTTACTTTCTGACTGTGAAGAACTGAGCTTTACATTTCTATTTATTTATTTATTTATTTTTACTAGTGATGTTTATTGTCCCTATACTTTTGTCCCTGAAGCAAGATTTTGGTAAGCTTGGGCTGAAACAGCTATGCTTTTGTCTCTATTTGTGAATTTTGTCATGTACATCTAGCTGGTGTTTCATTTCCATTTTCTGGATATGTTGCATTCACTTCTGAGCAAGTGGACATGTGCTGATGGTTGTCACGTATAACATTAAAGCAACTTACAATGGATTGTCACTCTTACCTGAGAGCGAAATGGGAAAAACTGTTGTCCTGCAGACAAATCAACTTTTTATCATAAAGTTGACATGCATCACAAATTAATGCAGACAATTTCTATAGTAATAATGTAATCCCTGGAAGAACTGCAGCTGTCTATTCAGGTGCATTCAATCTCTCCTTGATGGGAATAATTACCTTCCATCCTTGCTGGATAATTGCCTTTTGATTGAGGTCATCAGAGCAATCAAGTCTGTGAGAGCCAGAAATCATTGCTAGGGTGAAAAGAGAGTGGGGTGGAGAGGAGGATAGAGACCAGAACAGACATTTGAGAATGGAGAATTAATAAAGAGAATTTGCATGTATTTTACTGCTTCTTTGTTTGTAGTAATACCTCAAATGATGTGATTATATTAAATTAGATAGCTGTTAAATACGTTAAAGCCCATATCTATTTATTCTTCTTTGCTCCAAAATAAGAATATTACTGTATCAGTCGCTGAATAGAGAATTTTTTAACTGAAAGCTTTGAAAACAGTGTCAGTGTAAATACCTGCATCACTTTTGAGGTCGGTCCACTTGTGTGTCTATGTGTATCTGTTAATAGTTTAAACCAAAGAATTTAGTAATTTAGTAGCTTGGATTTTTGCCCTTGGTGTTTAGATCCTTGTGTTTGTCTATTGGAAATTGCTTTCACCTGGTTAACAATTTGACAGTGATACAGTTCAGAATGCTACTTATTATTCTGGTATATGTCTTTCCAGTTATTCTGTCAATCTGACATTGTCTACATTGAAGAAAATAGTTACCTAGGCTCTTAGCTGGGAGTTTCAGCATTGTATCTACATGTTGCATGGAAGAGTAACATTTTCATTATTTTCATTTTTCATTATGGGTGCTAATATTTATAATTTCTATGCATAACAGTAAAATGTTTTACTACATGGGTGTGCACAACTACATTTTGTCAGAGAAAAATCGGTAGGGTGATTCATGTTGATTGGCTCTAGAGAAGAAACATATCAAGCACTAAAAAAATGTATATATTTTAGAAGATAGCCTTTCTTCATATTATTTTTTAAGTTAATAATGAAATACAAGTTGCAAATGAAATAAAAATGGCAAATTTATATTCTTTGTAATCTGGTGTATTTATTTCTGGCTGTTGCAGAGGGAAATGCAAATTCTGGCTGTGTTGTTACTTCCCTCATATATTTAACAGAAAGTGCGTCTCACAGACATTAGATGCTATCCATTCTTCAGAAAGAATATCTCTGGATATTTCAACCATCTTGTAGAATCAACTTGGATAATACATGCTCAGGCTGGTAAACTTACTTTTGCTGTTAAATGGAACTTCGGAGGATTAGTTCTTTTGTTCATAAGCGCATTACATCATATTTTAAATTTCAAATAGAACAAAATAATTTGTAATGAAGATAGGCAGATAATAAATGTGGCAAAGGTTCAGGGAAATTTTCTTATGTTGCTTCAGTATGAGACCTCATGACGAATTTTTATAAGTTTGTTTGGAAACATACTATGAAACTTCAAATGGCAAATATAGTGTTCCTGAACTGTCACTGAGTTAAAATGAGAGGGGGGTTTACTTTTTTCAGTGCCTTCTCAAAAATAGTTAACTGTCAGAATCTGCTTCTAGGAGAGTAATGAAACTTGTGCAGTAATGCTTCCTTTTATTTTTAATAATATGCTTGTTTGAAATAGCTTAAAACTAGAAGCACATGTTTCCAACAGTGTGGAAACATATATAGTGGATATATATAAAACACGTAGGTTTTCGATGCATTAAGCTATTCTGTTATCTGTAGAGATTTTACGACACAACATTTTCTCTTCTAAAAGGAAAAGTCGACTGAGATATTTCTATTATTCTTACCAAAGTGATTCTAAAATTTGTAGTCTCAATCTGCCATATAACACGTTAAACATGTTAGAATATGTGCACTTGTCTGTTTACAGAAGAGGTTAACTAAAGCTGTACTCATCGGAAAATAGAGCTAAAAGGAACATCCCAGAAATGCATTGGTTTGCTGATAATCCTGCTGTATGAAACGAGAATACATATATTCATTTGCTGATCCTGTTTACAGGAGATAAAACCCCATGCTTCAGAGCACTGCCAGCCAGAAACTGCTTGGCATTTGGCACAATCGTACTGCTGCCTTGGCAAGTGAAGCATGGTGTCTTGCTTCTTTAAAGGAAAGGGCTGAGTAACCCAGTTAAATTGGCTCTGTCTACCACACTTGGAATCACAGGATGCTTAATACTTTTGGGGTGAGTACAGGATGATGATGATGATGAGCTGTCCTAGGAGTAATTTCCACAGTACTGTCTAAGCTACTCAGAAAGATAGATGTGAATGAGAGGGGCTCTTTAGAATAAGGAAGGTGTGGACTTGTTCTGAGGCAGACAGAGTGAGTCTGCTGAAGAAGCTATTGAATTTGACAGAAAGACACAGAAGAGATCATGGTGAGTGACAGTAGGAAGAAAAAAAATGTTTGGAAGTTAATGGTGTGGAAATGAAGTAGGTTCACCAAAGCTCTGCATGTAACTGAAAGGAAATTGTTGCTGATAAACACTGGCTGTGGCTGAATGCACAGGATGCACAGTCTGCTGCTATAAGAGGTTTCTTGCTGTTCCTTCAAGGCAGTTAGCATTAGTCACTTCTCATTCAAGTGGATGAAACACTATTATAAGACCATAGCAGTGTATACATTGCTGTCTTTCATGAGTGAAAATATAAAGGTTTTAGAAAAGTAAAAGAAAGAATATATATTGATGGTTGCTTCCATGAAATGGGAGCAAATTGTCTTTATTAGCTTCCTGATGAAGAAATTACTTCATGCCTTGCTCTTTTTTTTTTTTTTTTTCTTTTTTTAAACCTTGTCTTCTTGACTTTAATTAATATAGCTACTTGACCTTATTTTTTTTGTCTCCGTTAGTTTATCTTGTTGTTAAATTCCTTGCTTGAAGTTTGAAGTTAGGTTGTTAGCTCTTTGGAACCAGAGTATGTATGTCTGAACAACTGGGACACTGTTTGTGGCAATCC
The DNA here is from genome assembly GCF_963932015.1 of Anas acuta. Lineage (NCBI taxonomy): Eukaryota > Metazoa > Chordata > Aves > Anseriformes > Anatidae > Anas > Anas acuta. The sequence continues at coordinate 13,281,790 of NC_088979.1, forward strand.
TTTTGTGGGAGTTCTGTTGGAATAATAATCAGAGGCCATACAGTTTTTGAGAAGATTGGGATTTAAGGACCTTAGTATATTGGTAAAATCGTACTTCTCTTTCTGTGTATTTTGAATGTAGACCTGAAATTATGTGTGTAAAGGTGGTCTTCTTTTAACCAATACAAATGCAGCTTTGATGGTAAGATGAAAATGGGTGTGTGAAAATCGTGTTGCAGCACTTACAAAAAGAAACTGGAAAGTTAAGTCATGAAGCTGCTTTATCTCTTAATCCCTCACAGGATGAAGTGAGTCACTTGATAGAGTGGCAGAAAATGTTGTTATTCATTCTCTTGAGTGCAGATAAAAAGTGAATTAAATGAAAGGACAATACCAGGAACAATTGAGCAGCACTGATGTTTATTATGTAAAAAGGTTAATGCTGGACACCTTATTCTAAGTCCTGATTGAACACTAATATAAAATGTTTAGCTATAAGTGACAGTCATACATTCTCAAAAATATGAAAAGCAATACAAATGGAAGAGAATTCTTATTTTCAAACAGTACTGAACTTTATAAATTTTAAATCAGAGAATCACTAAGGTTGAAAAACAGCCGTCAAGTCCAATCATCACTTAACACTGCCAAGTCCACCACCAAATGTCTCTTAAGCACCTGGAGGGATGGAGACTCTACCCACTTCCCAAACAGCCTGTTGTAAAACCTAACCACCCTTTCCGTGAAGAAATTCTTCCTGATATCCAATCTATACCTTCCCTGATGCAACTTCATGCCATTTCCTCATGTCCTATCACTTGTCACCTGAGAAAAGAGACTGACTCGTCCTGGCTACAGCCTCCTTTCAGGTAGTTGTAGGGAGCAATGAGGTCTCTCCTCAGCCGCCTTTTCTCAAGACTGAACAACCCCAGCTCTCTCAAGACAAAACTGCCTTGTTCACTAGTTCCTTCCCTGGCTTCCCTGCTCTTCTCTGAATGTGTTTCAGCAACTCAATATCTTTCTTATGATAAAGAACCCAAAACTGAACACTAGACTCACCACACAGTCTCACCAGTGCCAAATGGAGTGGGACAGTCCTGCTGGCCACACAATTTCTGATGCAGGCCAGGATGCCATTGGCTTGCACTGGCTTACATTCAGCTAACTGTTGACCAACACCCCCAAGTCCTTTTTTGCTGGGAAACTTCCCAGATGCTCTTCCCTAGGCCTATAATTCTGGATGGGGTAAATGTGACCCAAGTTCAGCATCTGGCATTTAGCCTTGTTGCATGCCATGTGATTGGACTCAGCCCATCAATCTGGCCTATCCAGATTCTTCTACAAAGCCTTCTTCCCCTCAAACAGATCAACACACACTCCCACCACACTTGGTGTCATCTGCAAACTTACTGACATGCCTGTAATTCCTTGGATCCTCCTTCCTGCCCTACCTGTAGATTGGTGTAACATTTGCTAGACTACAGTCAGTTTAGTATATCTTGGCCAAATACAATTTTGGTATTGTCTTTAGACTCTGTGTTCTAAAGGCCATCTAAAACAAAGAATGAAAATGGTAGATGCAAAATATTATGGGTTTAGAACAGAAAATGCTGTATGAAAATTATGTTCAATGCATTTGTTTGTAAATCAGTATTTCCTTTTATTATTATTATTATTATTTTCAACCTACAACATAATCATGGCATTTACTGTTATCTCAATAGAATCATTGCACGTTTAAATACTTTGCATCTGAAGAGGAGGCTCAGGGGCGACCTTATCGCTCTCTACAGATACCTTAAGGGAGGCTGTAGTGAGGTGGGGGTTGGCCTGTTCTCCCACATGCCTGGTGACAGGACGAGGGGGAATGGGCTTAAGTTGTGCCAGGGGAGGTCCAGGTTAGATGTTAGGAAGAACTTCTTTACTGAAAGGATTGTTAGACACTGGAACAGGCTGCCCAGGGAAGTGGTGGAGTCCCCATCCCTGGAAGTCTTTAAAAGACGTTTAGATGTAGAGCTTAGGGATATGTTTTAGTGGGGACTGTTAGTGTTAGGTTAGAGGTTGGACTCGATGATCTTGAGGTCTCTTCCAACCTAGAAATTCTGTGATTATGTGATTCTGTGATTCTTTTGTGCAAATATTTAGCTTTAATAGAAAGCTGAGATACATTCTTTTTGTTCTCATTTGGAATATATAATAAAATTGGATAGTAACAGCAGAGGACACAGACATGCTGAAAATAACTCAGTTAATGAGAGGCGTAAAAGGATTCATTATGTGTTTGCATAAAATAGGGTATACCAGAGCGCGTACTGGGGGGAAAAAAACAAAACAAAACAAACAAAAAAATTGAATATTTTTTTTTTCTTAATTGAACATACAAAGGATCAGTGAATGATATTTTTAAAGAACAATCTAGTTCTATTAAACAGAAGAAATGATCTCACCATCTATTTCTATTAAAAACTATATTGGGGCTTCTAATTGGTAGGGTTTTTTTTCATTCCAAGGATAAAATGCTGAAAGAAGTCCAAGGTATGGGTACTTCTACCACTGTGACGGTGAATGGGAGATGGGAAGGGTACTTGGAGCAAATGCTACTGTTGCAAAGGCATTCTATTTTTCTCAATGTACAATGTGGCCTGGTATGTTCTCCTATACACAAAAATCTGTGTATAAAATCTGTGGTGCAGTGAAAAATAATCAAGAGTCTTCTTCATTGTAGTGCTTCCTGTAGTAATGTAACTTCTTAATTCTCCTCAGTCAACCTGAGTGTTCCTGTGCATAGATTCTTCTCTAGTATGGTAGACTATAATCTAATGGTCAGAATCAGAAGAAGCACTCACTTCTTTCCATTGTGTAAACTGGAAAGCTAAGAGCAGTAGTTGATCTACTTAGGGCCTGCAGCAGTGAACCCTTTTGTGAAGAAACTAACAAACTCCCTTAATTGGGATGGCTTTTGCAGGCTTATCCAAAGCCTTAGACAATTTTATCTGTCAATCTCTATTACCTCCCACTTTGTCTAGCTTGCACAGATGCCAATTGTCTTTGAGGCAGTTCTCAAGCATCACTAGAAATTTGTAAAACGGGGTAAAAACATTGTGTAGCCGTGCTGAAAAACAGATGTATACTTACACAAAAAACTTACTGTCTGGTTGTTATTCCAAGAAGCTCTTTCCTCCTGTAGTCTTTCACGAACCCTTAGTATAGTGACATGCAAGATCTTCATAGTGCCAAAATAACCAATTTGTTACTAAGACAATTATTATTCTTTCTTGGACAGTTCTTCAACTCGTTGTGACAGTGTTATGACAAATTATATTAGTGTGGGTAGTATCAAAAAAGTCCTTGGGAAAAAAAGTAAAGTGAAGTACTATTACCTTAACTTAGGGTGTTTTGTTTATTTATTTATTTTGTTTATTTTATCACAGACTTACATTTGCATGTAACGGAAAACTTTCTTTGAGTTGGTAGTTGTAAAGGACTTCTCTAGTATGCTTAAAATACAATTTAATAATCCTAAATACATTATTTGGCAAAATCCAGTAATCTAACAATCCAACAAACTATTCTAAGTTTCATCAACAATAAACACTTCTGTAGCTTAAATTTATAGCAATGTTTTGGGATTTTGTTGCAGTGAGCAAAAGACCAGGCATGTTGAATAATGAAAATATTCTTCTCTACTTTGCCCCTAATGTTGGCCTAAATATGTGCCTGGAGAAGGTTTATGAAAGGCCATATATAAATATATATATTTATTTATGTATATGTATTATATACATATATATATATTATACATATACACATATATATTTTATATATATATATATTATTTTTTTTTTCCTTTCAGCTCAGGAAACTAAATCCATCTTTGGAAATTCACACATATTTATCAACTCTCTTCAGATCTCAGTCCCATGAATGCCTCCAATCTTTCCTTTTTTCCATGTTAACTTCTAACATCCATAACATCCTCTGTTGTGCATATGCACTCTGGAAAAACTCAATGTTCTCTGTACATGTTTTGACCTGTCTTCTGCTGATTTCATTTGATAATTTCTGGCTTGTGTTTTGAAAGATATATTTAATGCCTCTTCTTGGCTTTTGTGATCTTATAAAGCTTATCTTCCCTCAGCTATCTCTTTTCCAGACTAAACAGACCAAGTTTTCTTACCATACTTGTTTTTTCCATACTATCCTTGTGGTTTTTCTTTGGACCATTTCCAAATCTACTGTATGCTTTTTGAGCTAAATTTTTGAATGCATTTTAGGTACAGGAAAATCATGCATTTATGCAATAGCTTTATGATGTTCTTGGTTCTGTCCTTTACCTGTTAGTCACTGTACAGAACATATAGTTTCACTGAACTGTCTGTTTTTGCCCCAAGAGTTTCTCCTCTGTGGTAATGTCATCTTACATTTCTAGGATTTACTTTCTTTTTGTGCATCTATTTGTAATTATATCAAATTATTTTATGTCCTAAGAATATAGAAGTGGTTTGTTTTTTTTCAGATTGATGGCTCATGCTCCCTCTACTAGTGGCAACAAAAGATGCTGTCTGGGAAGACCACAGGAACCTGATCATTTTTTGTAGTCATTTTCTCTTGTTCTCCTCCAGCATCCATAGTCATTTTTAGAAGTATTAAAGCATACATCTCTGAACCCACATTTTAATACCTGTCTCTGGACATGTCCATGAATCTTTCTAATTGCTTTTTGAATCCAGTGGGCATTTTCATCTCTTGGGGGATGCCACAGCTGACTTTTTTCCACACTGAGAATTGGCCATTAAGCATCACCATTATCTTCATACCCTTTAATAGGATTTCACTCTGAAAAAGAGCCTTCTGCCTAATCTTGTCACAATTTAGATTATTGAATTTTCTCAATTTTTATGCAGTCCAATAGACTGAAAGCTAAGTGACACCTGATTTGTTGATATATTTGTTGATACATTATAAAGGGAATATATTTTGGTTTTCTACTTAGGATTGGGCTTTTTCAAAGGAATCTGAAAACGATCTGCATAGGTCAAAGTGGTGAATACAAAATTAGCTAGAAAACTATACTCAGTGAATAGCAGCCAGTAATGCACAGAGTCTGTTGTGTCAAACAAACCAAGATGCCTATTCTCAGTATAATTCTAGTCACTGCTTTCATTAAGCATCTAATGATGGAACAGAAAGTTCTATATTAAATCACATATCACATCATCCTTGTTAAGACTGCAGCATATTGGAAGATGAAGATTTCAAAATTAACCTGACAAACAAGCAATCATTGAGGGAAGAAAAAGATAAATATTAATGTGTATAAACCTGAAATACTGTTTAAGATACACACAATGACTTCCCAGATTTGAGAGCAACTGCTTTGGTAGGGGCTATCTAACACAGGCAAAGAGAGACCACAAAGCGAAGATGAAACATAAATGTCATATTACTGTCAAAACAGCAGAACAACACTATCCTATTATGTGCAACCAGAAGATTTGTGACAGAGCAGGCATTTAGAAAGACACTTCAAGTATTCTTACTGCTAAACTCTACAACAATAAGTATTCAAAACAACAAAACAGATACTTTAAAATAAATAAATAAAATAAACAGTAATAATGATAATGTTTAAAAAAAAAAAAAAAACACAATTTTAATGTGTCACAGATTAAGAGATATGTACATCTATTGGAGAGTCTAGAGAAAAAAAGGGAGAGCAATCTAGCAATCTAGCAAAACTTATCTCTGAAATTGATTATCCTAATTAATGCTGTTCACCATGAAGAAGATAGAATTTGGGTGTTCTGTAACAACCTTCCAAAACATATAAATCCATGGTATAGAGAAATAAACACAATTTTCTCCATATCCAAAATTCATGAGACAAGAGATTACAGTTCAGTTTGCAAAATAAAGATGTGTAAAGTCCATTAAGGAAGAGTTTCTAATGGTAGATGGAGCAGACTGCATGAAGAAGTGGCAACATTTCTTTTAACTACAGAGGTTAGTAATATGTTTGTCAAAAATGCTTGTTAAAAATGATGTAGATGCAACTGATTCTGTATTGAGGCAGGGTAAGAGGCTCAAGAAATCCACTCAGCTTGATGACACTTTGGTCAGAATCTGTAGATCATACCACAGTGTAAATAAATAGTGATATACATGTATTTATTTATCTAGGTGGGGGAACTGAACATTAAATATTATAAAACTTCCTTGAGGATAAATATTTAAAGACTTAATTTAAAACTAAGTAAGAAAATTAGTATTTTCCTATCTCTTAGTCTAGGATTAGACAACTTTGTACTCTCAAACAGAAGACAAAGAAACACAAATATATAAGTAATGCTCCCTATACTCTTGCAGTTCCACAGCTACAGTCACAAATCAGCTTAAATATTGGGTAACTACTACTTATGATTATTTATCTTATTAAACAGCAATTCAGACTGAGGTTGAAGAAGTGCCTAATGTACCAAGAATGAAAATGAACCTACTTACCAATGAGAAATGATCTATGGCAATCAATACAGAATGGCTGCAATAGGATGGGTTAGAATACTGCAGAAACCAGACAGGCTTGGCATGATTCTTAAGGCAAAGGCATTATTTCTGCCTTTTTGCAATATGGCACTGAATTAACTAAAAAGTTCCTCTGCTTCAACTAACATGAAGTCTCCTTTCAACCATTTTAAGTGCCTTGATGAATTTTCTGATGATGAAGACCCCTAACTTTTCAGTACAATCTTTTTCTTCTATATGAGGATAGAGATTAGAGGTGTGGCAGACAAATACATTTTTGTTTTTGTTTTTGTTTTTTTTTGGTTTGGTTTTCTTTCTATCTTTGCTAATAGAGCAGGAATTTTACCTACTGTATGCTTTGTGTATGCTAAAATATTGTATTTGGAAAGAAAGCTAGATATTAACATTGAAATTGCTGAGTAGTCTTACAAAGAGATATAGGAGGTTTGGTGAATTTAACTAGGATAATTAACTCATAACATTATTATATATATAATAATATATGATATAATATCTATATAATATATATAAAATATATAATATATAACATATAATACATAATTATATTAAATCCTAGGATTATTATAGACTCCTTGCAGAATACAGTGTTTAATTTTATGTTTTTCTAATGTATAAACTTAGTTCCAAGTTGCAAGCATGCTGCAGTATATTAAGCTATCAGGTACTTGTGAAGACAGAAAATACTGAAATAAAAAAATATAGTAGAAAAGACAAGCCACACACACATACAAAACTTTCTGATGTTTCCCATGGAAAATACTGGGACATGCTTTACAATTCTGTTTCTCAGACATGAGGGAGTAAAATATATATATATATATATATATTTTTTTTTGCCCTTTGATTTTTAAGTTGCACACTACTAGGATAAAAAGTAACCAAAAGAAATCTAGAACCAAAACCATCTTCCTGTCCTTACTTTGACATGCCTCCAAACTGGTGCTCCCTGAAATTTAATTTTTGTCTAGACCAATAAAGAATAGTCAATAAATATTCTGGAATTTATATTGATAATTATTTTAAAATTGTGTGGTATTGCAGACCAACTTTGAACATGTATCTTCTGGATTTGAATAGAAAGAAAATGCAACCATTCTAAAATATTAGTATTGTTTATACCCTGGTTGTCTTTGGCCATGCTTTTTTTTATTCATGATACACTGTAGCATTCAGGTCAGTATGTTTTTTAAAAAAGTACAAGTTAATTAAGTCTTATTTTACATAGGAAATACATACATTTCTGCATCTATATAATGAAGTGGGGTTTTTTTTGTTTGTTTTTGTTTTTTTCTTTTTTTTTTTTTCCCTCCTTAGGGCATAATCCCTCATTTCACTAATCACTCCTGTGATTCTTCCACTCGATGAATCATACACCACTGACTTCATTTTTTTTTTTCCTGCACTTCCATAATTTTTAACCTTTAACCTGAACTTTAGAATATCAATTTACTTTATCTGGATTTCAACAGATCTCTTGAAAAAATTTAATTTGTATTCTTTTTATTAAAAATTACATTTTAACCTATGAAACACATTAATCTAAAGCTTTGGAGGATTTTTTTTAAATTATTGTTTAGGGAGTTTTACAATCTTTGGTCTGTGTTTTAAAAGAAATATAAACTTCTCTAGAACCTGCAAAACTTGCAGATTCATATGAATATTCCTAAGTTCATGGTTAATATTTTAAATTTCATGGTTAACATTTTAGAATTATTTCATTTTGTTGTTATTTTTTATTTCATTTAAAGGTATATAATAATTTAAGTAACAAATAAGGACAAGTCTTCAAGACAATCACTTAATTTATTTTTAAATATACTGTTCAATTCCCACTGAGAACTCTTTTTTTTTTTTTTTTTTTTTTTTTTTAGTAAAAGCAATCAAATTTCTAGATGTATGATTTTACAAACTTCATTTTACTATTGTATTAATATATTTGGGTTGAGAAAATTGGAGGAATGACACAGATAAGCTTTTATCATTGACCTGGACTTTCATCTTGCAGTATATCTAAATTCTAAGCTTGTGCTCAATGGAAAGTATGGGTGTGAATTTTACTGTAAAGTGTTACCTGTTAGTTTAAAAGGAAAATAGAAGAAGTATACAACCAGGTTGCAATGAAAGGTAACTGAGTAACGAGGATTTTCATATTGAGAAGATTCTATAAAGAATGAATTTCAGTCGTAAGATTTATTTATCTAATACTTTGCTCCTGAGCTGATCACAGAATTGTTCAGAGTAACCTTTAGTTGGCTTAACATCTTTTCTAACAAATATATATTTTATAATTGTTGATATTTGTTCTGAAGCCTTCATCCTGTGAAGCAAGTTGGAAATGTGAGCTAGACAATGAAAAATCTGAATATCAGCTATTCGCAGAAGGAGCTGAGTCAGAGGTCACTCAAAGGAAGTTATGTTTCTGTCTAAGTACAAATTCACATTTGTTTCAGTGCCCTAATATTTGAGTAGGATCTCTGCTGGTTTAAAAAATACAAACTGGTATGGGTTGAACTGAAAAGCAGTCTTTCCATTATTGGCTACTAATGTCTGATGGACTTGCAACATATTTTACATACAGTAGAAGCTCTCATGAAATATTTATGCCCTAGCCTTCATGAACGATAGTCAAAAGTCCAGCTGTGCTTTGAATATCAGGGACAACATTGTTTGACTAAACAGAATCACAGAATCAATCATAGAATCAAAGAGTGGGTTGAGTTGGAAGCGACCTTTAAAGTTCCAATCACTGCCATGGCCAGGGACACTTTCCACTAGACCTGGGTGCTCAAAGCCCTATCCAATGCTTCCAGGGCCTTGAACACCTCCAGGGATTGGACATCCACAGCTTCTCTGGGCAAAATAAGAGGATAAGAAGATTATTGTATAAATTTGGAACTCAGCCCCTGGAATCCGAGGAGGAAATGATCTATGTTAGTTAATAGTATGGGCTACTGATCTGATGTGTCTGAGAGAGACTAGTATGATCTTATGTATTAAGCAAAATACTTACGGTAGCAATGATGAAATGTTAATGCTATACTGTCAGATACTGCTAAAACTTTGTGGGGAACACCACAAGTAGTGCTTGTATTCATTGAAGGAATAGGTACAAAGAGCACTTACAAGACTAAGAAATACTCAACTGTGTCTGAAAAATAAACAAAACAAAAAGAATATGTCCTCTAAAATAACACAATAAGTGAAATGGTCTTTAGCCACTAAGGAAGGGTGTTTCCAAAATGAACAGGGTGAGTAAAAGATTGTATTTGAAATTAAGGCCTGTCAAGTGTAGTAAAATGGTAGATAGTAGAGCATACTTCTCTATAATACTGAGGGACTTGACTAGAATTTCTTTTCAGTCTTCTACATCACACATTCTACACAGAAGGTATAATTAATTCATTCTATCTCTATCACAAACTGTTAGTAACTAAATAAATTCAGAAATCACAAATACACCTATTGACTAATAGCCTTATGACTTTTTGAATGATTGTATTTATTATTTTAGCTATGTGTTTTAAAATGGAAAATGCTTGTATTTTATCATTAATGTATAAATGCATAAAAATGCATTTTGAATATTACAGTTATATTTTGGGGTTAAGCTTAAAGAGAAAATAAGATTATTACATAAACAAATTGCGCCCTTATGCACTGAAGTTTGAGTTAATTCTAATCTGAAACCTTTTGTCATGTTTCTAAGCATGGGTTTCAAGAGAATCAGACTGACAGATATAATTTAACATTGTGACAAAGATTATCTCTCAAAAATGTAGCCAGTTGCTATCCTCAGAACTGACCATACCAATTCTGCTTGTAATCCTGCCCTTTTATGATCTTCTATGGAGGAATAAAGATAAAAGTGGGACAGTCAGTCATTTGAGCATTCTGATGAGGGAAAAGGTTTGGGTTATTTTTGTGTTTCATTTTTGTTGTTGTTGTTTTAACAAGAAATTCATACCTTTATATTAGCTCTTATCTTAGAGATTGACAAGGATTGCTTGTTTTGTTCAGAACAAGGAGACAACTAAGGTTGTTGAATTAACCTGTTACTATGTGGTAAGCCCTAAATTCTTGATCTAAGGTGTGATGATGTAAATCCTTAAATTTCTGTTCATTCCACTGATTAGTCTAATAATAAAATTATTGGCTCTTCTAGATAGTGAGATGTCTTTTATTTTCTTAAAGTTTCTGTATTCTGACTTGAAAAACAGGATTTTTGCAATTTATCTTCTAAGAATTTTAAAATTTCCAAGGTTTGCATCATTTCAGTTACTTGTGATTGAAAAAAAAAAGAAAAAGAAAAAACAAAAACCCCACACAATTCTTGAGACTTTTTAAACAAATACACAGCTTTCACACAACAGATAAAATTCATTTAAAAAATCACTTCATATTCCAAATTAAAGAAATAAACAATGTGTATTAGAACAAAAGATATGCCTATCACTAGGTCTGTTAGAGAATAACCACTGCAGATGCCATCCCAGGCAAAAAAAAAAAAAAAAAAAATAGTTTATAATACTAGATATACTATAATAATACTTTCATTTTCCAAGATAAGTGGTTAAATTCTGGGAAGTCTGAACTAATATATTATTCCTGGTGTATTGAATTATTACTTCTGTTTTGAATCTGTTTCTTCTTCATCTCATGTTGATATATACATATACATGTATATACATATACATGTCTTCATCATGTATAGTGTTCTTCATCATATTCTTTAATTATTCTACTGTATTTCTGTATTTCTATTTTATTATTATTATTTCTGAGTCTTCCATGTTGCTAACGTCCTCTAAATCTTTTTTAAAATGATAGTTTAAAAATACTACCATATAATAATGATGTCCTCTGACTGGAATAATTTTTATAAAATATGATATTCCTTTTTCTTACCAAAGTAGAAACATTCAGTGAAAAAAGGAAGATTTGTCTTTCAAGAGGAAGATTTATAATATTTTTGGTTATCTGCTAATGTTAAATGAAACATACACATGCCAAAATTTAAGGACCAAATTTGGCTTTTGGATTTGACTTCAGTACAGCCAGGATTTCATCTGAGCCTTCTATTCTAAGATTTATTTATTTATTTATTTATTTGGTAAAATTATGGAGATTGACTATTTTACTGCAGATAATAAGTATTTCACTCTTGTCATTCCAAGAGGAAAAAAAATCTAGAAGTTATAACTTAGATTACAACAAAGTTAACAGAAAATAAACAAATGGTTATCGAATACAAGGAATTTTTTTTAATTCTCTACCCTCAGAATTACATTGATATTAGGAATATTAATTGATGAATGCACAAATAGATGGAAAATATTATCATTTAAATTGTTGAAAGCATTGTGAATAAAGACATATGCAGGGATCTGTTTTGCATTTCAGGAGTAGTGTCATAATAGAAGATCTATTACAGAATGGAATATCTATACACATATGGTGTTTTCCATGAGAAATACCTTAGGAAAAGTAATCAGTTATATTTTTTTTGTTTCAGAGGTATTAACACATTAGACTGTATCTTGGTCACCCAGAAAACACTGTACTTTCTTTGCCATCTTTGCTAAGCAGCTTAAAGAAAATACTTTTCTTCCTTCTTATCAGAGCTGGCCACCACCTTAATACAGGATGCTCTGGGTTTTGATAGATATCCCCTAGTGAATATAGCTAGGTTGATGTGACACATCTATCTCCAGCTCTCCTGCCTTTTCCCTAGCAAAGTTTACTGCCCCTGTGGAAGAGGTGATGAAAAGAAAACATGTTCATGCACTTTCAGTTTACATTTTGATTCATTCATTTAGTCTGCTAATGAAAAGATAGGTTTTGTATCTTTTTGCCAGACTAGAATATGCAGTTCTCTCTTACAAGAGAGAACTCTACAAGAGAGAACTTTCTGCCATGGCAGGATATGCATATCTGGGCAGGAACATGTTAAACTGCCCATACAAGAGGACATTTGGAAAAGCTCTTTGATTTTGCTTGTGTACTTTCCTATACATTTGCATAGGTTTTAAATGTGACAGGTTGTGATGGTACCTTTCCCCTTAAAACAGAACTTCATAGTCCAAGTAATATGTCAGGCCTAATCCTCAACCTTCTTAACTCATTTTACCTTCATAAGCAATTTTCTGCTTTAGTCTATTTATTTATTAGCTTTTAAATTTCAGAAGTGCCAAAAATGACATCATAATGAAAAAGCCATTGCATGAAATCATGAGAAATTACTAAATTTTTGCATTCACTTCCAAGTATAAGGAATCTGCACACTTATTTTATAGGATTCCACAGTTCATTTAACATGATGATGCATGTCGTTGATAGACCTCTAATTTCCCACAAGCCTCTAAGAAAATGCTAACTCAGCAGCATACACTTTTTTTGCTTATAATATGCCTTTCAAATTCTGGCTATAAGACTAAAGTATTCTGAGCAGCAAATGCAATTGTATTTTATTACAATTTGCTGGTCTTTGTGGATTTTTCTAACACTATGGAAACATGGTGAGACAATCTTCATGTTGATCTGGGTGCTGAGATTAGGAAGTAATTTTTCTAAATTTCTTCTATCAACATAGATTTCATTATCAGAGAAATCCTTCTGCTGTCAGAGGTAACAGCTTTTTGCTATGTCATCAATGGGAGGATACATAGATATATAGTCTTTTTTTTTAATTATTTATTTATTCATTTATTAGTCAGTGTTGATTTTTAAGCAAAATGCTTGCAGTCAAAGCTAGAAAAAAATATTTAATGTTACGATATTTGGGATTTGGGTCACCATTTGAATGTTGAAAAGATAAAGTAGGTCATATCCAAGTAAGACATTTACAATACAATTTAATGAATTATGTTGACTGTAATTAACTACTTGTAAAAGTCTTTACTATAAACCCCCTAAATAAGAATAAAATTAGGATAGCTTTTGTTATCAAGCTAATTTTAAAAGTTTAAAATTAAACTATTTATGCAATATTATGCTTAGAATGGATCAGCTATTATACTGTGATATAGTGATCAATTATCAGCTAGTAATGGATCGCTTTGTGCTAATGTAAGCTTAGAATAAGTGAAAGTTGAAAGTTTGCCATGACTCTCAGTTAATACTCCTGACAGATGAAAGAAGCATTCTCTCATTCAGAATACACACGCATGCACACACATAGAGTTTTAATAGTGATAATCTATTCGTGTAGTGTTTGACTCACTGAAATGAACGGTTATGTCTGTCTTTCATGCATTTAACAGTAGCATTGCCTAAAACATACAGAATATACCTTTAATGTAGAGCTCCAGTCACAATAAGAACGTAAATTTAAAATTATCATAGAATCATAGAATCATTAAGATTGGAAAAGACCTCCAAGATCATCTGGTCCAACTGTCCCTCTGCCACCAATATTACCCACTAAACCATGTCCCTAAGTACCACATCCAACCTTTCCTTAAACGCTCCTGGGGATGGTGACTCCACCACCTCCCTGGGCAACCCATCCCAATGCCTGACTGCTCTTTCTGAGAAGAAATGCCTCTTAATTTACAACCTAAACCTCCCCTGGTGCAATTTGAGGACGTTCCCTCTAATAACTGGCTATCTGTGAGAAAAGGCCAACCCCCAGCTCCTCACCACTTCCTTTCAGGTAGTTGTAGAGAGCATTAAGGTCTCCCCTGAGCCTCCTCTTCTCCAGACTAAACAACCCCACTTCCCTCAGTCACTTCTCATAGGACCTGTGCTCCAGGCCATTCACTGGCTTTGTAGACCTTCTCTGCACAGGTTACAGGGCTTCAATATCTTTCTTGCTGTGAGGGGACCAAAACTGAACATGAGATGCAGCCTCATCTGAGCAGGGTACAGGGGAAAGATCACCTCCCTGGTCCTGCTGGCTACACTATTCCTGATACAATCCAAGATGCTGTTGGCCTTCTTGGCCACCTGGGCACACTGATGGCTCACGTTCAGGTGAGCATCAATCAGCATCCACAGATCCTTTTCCTCTGCACAGTTTTCAAGCCACTACGCCCCAAGCCCATAGCGCTGCATGGGGTTGTTTTTACCAAATTGTAGAACCTGTCACTTAGCCATGTTGAACTTCATCCCATTGGCCTCTGTCCATCAACGAAACCCATCCAAGTCCCTCTGCAGGACCTTCGTAGCCTCTGACAGATTGACACTTTCCCTCAACTTGGTGTCGTCTGAAAACTTACTGAGGATGCACTCAATTCCCTTTTCTAAATCATCAATAAAAATATTAAAGAGAATGGGCCCCAACACCAACCCCTGGGGAACACCACTCATGACCAGTCTCCAGATGGATTTTACTCCATTCACCACCACTCTCTGGGCCCCACCATGCAGCCCATTTTTAACACAGCAAAGAGTGTACCTGTGCAAGCCATGGGCTGCCAGCTTCTCCAGGAGAATACTGTGTGAGGCCTTGCTGAAATCTAGGTACATGTAAAAGGCCTTTCCCTCATCCAGCAGGCGAGTCACCTGGTCATAGAAGGAGATGAGGTTTGTCAGGCAGGACTTGCCTTTCATGACTGGGCCTCACCCCCTGGTTGTCCTGGACATATGCATGAGATAGAGCAACAAAACATTTTAAATTATTTGAAAGACTTTAAGAAAAGATTATTACCACATCATGCTTTTTATGATTTATAGACTATCCTTATACAGAAAAATTCAAAACATTAAAACGTCTGCAGCAATGTGAGAGCTTATTTTGCTGTTCTTTACAACTGAGATTAATGTTCAAGGGTCAAGAGGCAACTGATTTCCTGATGGTAAATATTCAGCCTTGAATTCAGTATTTGGATGTTCCTCTGTGTGCTTAAGCATCAATTATCCTTCTTAAGGGATAGATTTTTTTATTATTATTATTTAATTATTTTAAAAGCAGATTTTTCTAACAAATTAAATAACAATAATAACAACAACATTTAAAACTACAACTTCCTTCTGTGTCTAGCAGTAGCATAAGGTTCACACTGGTAAAATCAATACATGGAGATAGTATCCAAATTAGGAAAATACATATCATAAAATATCACCATCAGTTATGGTTAGTAAATCATGGCCTTGGGTGGAACAGATGACTTAGCAGTTCATTAGGAAAGACAGGAGTCAGAAAGTGAGAAGCTCTAATAACTGAAATATTTGACATTCTGGACCACCAGTCTTAGTACATGTATATCAAAGGGAAGAGAAGAAAATCAGAATTTACTGAACATAATTCTTATCCATCAACCTTGTAAAATTTACTACTACAAAAGAATCATTTTGAACAAAGCTAGCTCTTGAAGAATGTGATGATTACTATCACTTAAGAGCCCTGAAGATGACAAATAGTGTAAGAAGTCAGAATAATAAGATAATTTAACTCTGGGACAGCAAGTGGAGGGAAAGACAAGACACAAAGCTTGGTGGAGAAGTACAAATGAACAAGTCTCTTTGGCTGAGTAGCAACCTAGCTGTTTCCATGTTTTCAGTATTAATTGTCATCTAGGAGATTTGAGGAGAATCATGAAAAAAAAAAAATGCAGAGTAGACATCTGTCCATGCGGTATTCCACTTAAGTGTAAGTGACAAATAAGGCAACAAGCTTTAGTGTCTGATTGTTAAAATTTCAAGCAACAAATTATATAGTGGATCAGGAACAGATGTATTTTCAGTACTGAAATACAAAATGATAAAGTTATTTGTTTTCTGTGCTAAACTAGAGGGAGACATAAAGGAAAAAAAAAAAAAAAAAGGAACTTCTGGAACTTATATCTTGAAAATAAGAGGGATATTTAATTGTAATAGTAATACCTAGTCCTTAAAATAAAAATTAAAAAAAAAAATATATAATAATATCTAGTCCTTTCCAGAAAATAAGAAAATAACCTTGAGGTACTTTTTGAGACAATTACTACATGCAGAGCAGGTGGTTTTCTCGAGTTTGCTTTAATGATATTCAAGACTGTTTCTTTAACTATTCATTTAAGAATTAGCATTCCATATAAGTAAGTGAAGTTGTTCCTTTAAAGAAGACATTGTCTTGCAGTTTTAGTCACTGAATTTAATCACCTTTTGTAACCTTAAAAAACAGATTACTGAAATAGGCTCCGTCTAAAAGTGTTTTAAATTAGTACACAAACAGCAACTGACAGAGGTTTAGGTATTCTACTCATTATTAACCATTCTAGCTGGTAACATGAAATAGAAAACCAAATGAAGAACTTGATATATTTATGTGGAACTTTAAGATGACTACTGTAAACAACATTACTGTTTGGGCTGGGCTTCTCTGATACATTGCACATTTTTATACTGGAGTCTATAAAGCTGTAATGTAATCAGTACAAATCAGTCAGATTTTAAAAGTGAACCTGAAGGGAATTACGAAATTTAGGACTTTTTTTTTTTTTTTTTTTTTTTTTTTGACGGGGGAGTGGGTTGTGAGGATAGATATTTACTTTAAATTTGAATAGATAATCTCTTGTTTAGATCTTGGGTTTTACTAAGAATAGCTAGTCTTTTATTAGCCGTGTACTGCAAGCTTTGTATTAATTAGAGAATTAATAAAACTGGAAGGACCAAGAAAATTACCAAACAATGTGGAAAAGCTATTTTAATAGAAAGACTCTTCCTTTGATATCATTTTAGGTTTCTCTCATCCTTTGAAAGAAAAGTACTAACTCCAGCTGTGTGCTTTCCTCAGGCTGACCATAGGAACTTCAGTGGAAAAAAAATATTTTTTTTTATTAATACTAGTTCTAGTTCTTTGATAATTGCATCAAGGGCAAGATATTTGATTTTTCTGAAGTAGGTTAATTAGATTTTTTTTTTCAATGATGTATGTTGATACCATTTAAACATCTTTTACTACCATTCAGATCTGTGATGAAACAATTTTATTTCTCAAAATTGGACAGGTGTCTCTCTTAGTAGTAATATTTTCCAAAACAGAAGAAATACACTGAATCAATGCCCTCATCTTTGTGCCTTCACTGTGATGGTGGACCTCCCTGTTTATCTTTAGAGCCTGGATGAAGTAGATGAAACTCCAACAGTGATAAGCAGTCCTTTCTTTTCTTCAGTGCTGGAGAATGGCATTCCCAGTACTTACCAAACCAGTGTGACTGAAATCTAAAGGAAAATTAAACACCTCAATATTCTAGGAAGACACATAAACTGAAAACTAGTTAGTGATACTGAGAAGAGATGCAAGAAATTGAGGTTATCCAGAAACTACTTGTTTTAACATTACTGACAGTGTTAGTAAACAACTGACTTAGTAACAAGCATTGTCTCCTGAGAACTTTCTTCTCCTCATTGCCATTCACTGTGATTCTCATTGACTGCTTATGGTCATGGGGTTGAGGGGGACTGTCCTAAAATTCTCAGTTTTCATAAATATAAACCATGAAGATTAATCATAAATCATAAATCCAATCATTATCTTAGAAGAAATTGCTGATGAAATTGTGTCAGAGATAATATTGGCTTCAGAATGCAAGAGGACATTCAGGTGAACCTTCTTAACAAAGCATCCACAAATAGATTTGTCAATGTGTTGATGGCAACAAGTACAAATAGATGCCTAGCTAAGTGAAAGTAGGTATCTGTTCCATAAGGTATAATTCCAACACATGTAAACAAACAAGCATTTCAGTAGTAATGAGGAGTATGGTATACAAATTAGTACCATTTGGAGATAACTTGAAAAATAAGGAGCAAAGCGTGTACATACGTTTGATGTGTTTGGATGTCAGTTGACTATAAGAAGAATGTAGCAGAGATGAAGAACCCTCTTACACAACGCTGTGGAAGACTTTAGGAAAATAAATGGTACCCTGAGGCAAGAATTAGGGCAAAAGAAGTGGGAAAGACTGAAAGTAGAGGAAAAAATGGAGAAAGAAAGGGGAATGGGAGATTACAGAGAAGGTTGGAGAAAAATTGGCAAACTGAGATAAACAAAATATTGATGCATGAGAGGAACAGCTGTAAACTATAGCAACAGATTTGCTTGTCTCACTGAGTTATGGCACTGTGTAGTTGTCCTGCTTCTGCTCTCCATTCCTTCACCAGGATGTTTCATGTACTTACAGAAGGAGTCATGAGGCTGTTTTTGGCTCCTTGCAGAGCGCTCTTTCCTGCATCACTGTGTGACAGCAGTTGGCTGTCGCTATAACATACAGTGTCCTTGGCTCCACAGTTTCACTTTACCATGAAAAAGATGTCTTGGAAGGTTTTCCAGAATGAAGGACAAGGGAGTATTGTATTTTTTGAGTAATATATGGTATCTTATAAAACATATATATATATTTGTATCCCATATATATTATATGTATATTATATATATTGTAGAATTCTATAAGGACCAGTTTCCAAAGAGAAGAAACCTATCACCTTTCTAAGCTAGCAAAAGCTCATTAAAGAGCTGAGGACAGAAAGAAGCATGTGAGCAACTATAAAATCCTAGAAGGAGTAACAATCCTTTTTATATATTAGGCTTGGCTTTCTCTTCAGCTGATTTCTTAGTAGGCCACACAGTGTTCTGCCTCAAGAAGGGGAAAACATAGTGATTCAATTCAAGGAAGACAGGAGAAAAGGGAAAAGTAAGATCAGTGGGTCACAGCATAAATCCTTTGAGAATGATTTAGCCTTCAGTCATTCTCATGAGGCTGAAGCAGGTAGGAAAAGCAAGGCTTGAGGGCAAAAAATCAAAGCAGTGAATGAGGCTGGGTACTGAATCAGTACAAACACTGTTTTTAAAAGAAAAGGAACGATCCAAAACTTTTCTCACATCTAAAACTTAGTTTTCTTGGATAACATGAAACCTTTTCTAGCTCCGAGTCATTTGTTAGAGTTTACAATATGGACTAAAACCAAAATTGCATTTCCTTAAAAAAAAAAAAAATCAAAGAAGCAAACATAATTTTCCAGTATAGAAACATATTCCAACATTCATTATCTAAAGCACAAAAACATTGTTAGTTGGAGTAAATTTCAATACAGACAAGTTTCAGTTTGTACAAAGTGCTAAAACAAAGTCTCATTAAATTTTCACAGACAAAAAACAAAGAAACAAAACAAAACAAAACAAAACAAAACAAAAAAAACGTAGCTACCTATTGTTTTATTTCCAAAAGAAAAATGCTTAAAAGGTGTCTTTATATTATTGTTTAGAAGTATTATACCCTTAAAAAAGGAACATTGACACCATTATTTATAGTAATAGAACAATGTGAAATCCATGTCCCAACATATCAAAAATTAGATAGAATGAAGAAAAAGTAATTGATATTTCCTGTAAGGTATTTCTAAACAAAACAAAACAAAACAAAAACAAACAAACAAACAAAAACCTCAGAACTCAGTTTGTATTATTGCTTTTGTGGAAATTATAAAGATAAAATATAAAAATAATATATATAATATAAAAATATAGAAATTATTGGATTTCTATTGGTAAATTCATAAAACCAAGTTAATCCTTAAAAAGGTCTTTTTTAACTATTTAATCTGGGAGAGGAGGGGAAAAGAAGAATGAGCTTTAGTGTAATAACAGACTGCCTGCTATAATGTCTATGTGGGACTTAGAGGATTTAAACAACAATTTAGGTTCTTAAATAAAGAGCAGGTCAGAAAGCCTATGTGAAATGAAAAGGCATCACATATTGGACTTTGATGGTCTTTTAGCATTTGCTGTTCTGTTTCTGTGGAAAAATCCCACTGAGTCTCTAGGAAATGATTGTCATGACCTAAAAAAATGTAAAAGGCATGGTCGCTATGTATGCAACAAACATGCTAAAGCTCCTGGCCAGAACACAGTTCAAATCAGCCTCTGAGACCACAGTCTTATCTGATAAAAATACAAATTTGTTGTTTTTGTTGCTGTTTTTAAAGTCTAGCTCTCCCCCTTTCTCCTTAGACAACTATCTTTTACCACAACACAAAGGTGTTTGTTATTATTATGATGATGATCATGATTATTATTGCTAGCATCCTGATATGCTTGCCTTTTACTATCTAAATGCATGGATGATAAAAGGCCCTGACATGCAGGACTACCATGCCTCAACAGGATGTCTGAAGAAAGCATTTTGAGTAGCATTTGTTCTTTGCTGGATGATAGCTAATACAAATAGACCATAGAATAATTCCATCTTTAAAATATAAGTTGGAAAATTCAAAGTAGTGGAAAAATGACATATCTCCTTCAAATTGGACTGAAATATTCCTTTGTTGTTTGGACGATCTTTAAATATGTTTAAGGGTAACCTCTTTGCCTTCTTAAATGCCTTCCTAAAAGAATATCTAGATTCAGGGCTCTTAAAGATTATGTTGAAACCCATTTTACTCAAATCTTCCTGAAACTGTTTTCCTTCAGGTACTCATGAATATAAACATAAGGAGATAAATTGCATGATTTTCTTCTACTAAATGCAGAAAGTTGTATTATTTTTTTTATTATTATTATTTTTTTAAGAAAAAAAGGGATGAAGTCAGATGACATTCTGAAATTTCATTTTTATTATATTTAGTTTGCATATTATACTCTGTCAACAACAATAATAAGCAGTCAGTTTATTAACTCAAGACTTTTATCTACAGCTTTTAAATTATTTGTTATTTAATATATTCCTCATTAGTTGTCATTTACTTATTCTATAGGTATTTATTTATTTTTGCCTCTTTTCCTCCAAGAGGCTGATAATGCCTTGGAGTAGAATGATAATCAGGCTGTATCACTTTGTTGTTCCCTGAAGTAAGGGTACATGGAAATTATAAATAATGCAGTGACTGCAGCACTATGGTATGAAACAATATGAATGCCAACAAAGACATGGTTAAAGTAAGGACTGAGTATGGCAGTATTATGAAGGTGTCACTAGGCAGACTTCCCAGGAGAGACAGGGAAGAAGAATAAACTGTATTCATAATTCTTGCCATGGAAGAAAATGAATATGGGTCAAGAAGCATTGTGGCAAGAGCAGAAAGAAGAAATACTTACTATTATTATTGTTGTTATTGTTGTTATTATTATTATTGTGTAAAAGCTTAATATTTCATCATGTCTCAGTTCAGAAAACATCTATTTTCCCAATAGACAGCATCACACTTTCAAAAGAAAATGGAAGAAATGTTAAGTGACATAGTTAGAGATGGATTTAGGCACAACCAGTGGAAGAACTTACAGTTAATTGACAGATCCAATATAATTGAATTAGATGATAACCTCAAAAGATTAGATGTATAAAGCTTGCAATAAGTTGACCTCAGGAACTTACAATATATAGACCTCAAGCACAGACTGAGAGATATCATTACTTTGTTGTTAGTTACGGAGTTCCAGTGTCCTCAGTTCAGAAATGAACTTTGCAAATACAGGCGATGCAGGAGTGAAGCTGACCTTATTCTTGTCTGGAGGAAATTCTCTAATATTATATAGCTGTAAAGATTTTGGTCATTTGAAGTGTAAACATGAGAGCTCTGAATAAAGAATAACAGAGATATTAAAAGAATAATAAGAATGTGAATGTTTTTTCTTGAAGGTTTTTCATACCTAATAAGAACAGAAATTGAGAAAAAATAAATAAATAAATAAATAAATATTTCCAGATCGACTGTATAAGCCATTTGTAACATGCAGGAGTGCTAACAATGTTGACTAGTGCATGCTTGAAGTGTCAAGGAAAAGTTATTAGAGGACATTACAGCTCTGTAGTGTTTTTGGTCTGTTTTCTGTTTCAGCAGCTATGCTTCAAGTAAATGTACATACTGGCAAGAAAAGTCAAGTCTGAGTTCTGTCTGAAAATCAGGTCCTGACAAATTAGTGCTAGTTGCTGAATTTTTTGTAGATTTGCAGACAAAGCAGGGGGTAGGACAAATTCATACCAGTATATTTCATTGACTTTTGAAATTCACCTATTGTAGTGAACTAAATGTTCATCTCTCTCCTTAGGTTAAATTTAGTTAATTGTTGTCTTAAATGCATTACCTGTAGTAAGAGACAGATCACTTCAGAGAGACTGATAAATAATTTATTTTCTCTTCCACCTAGCTACTGTATTGTAAGAATTTTCAATCTTTGTGTATACATTCTTATTGTAAAGTACATCACTGCAACATGTAAAGGCTAATCACGGAATAGTTGAGGTTGGAAGGGACCTTGGAGGTGGATCAAGTCCGAAAGAAATTAGAATACAGCTCTTTAGGCACACCCTTTGGTAAATTCCTGCATGGTTCACATTCCCACAATTTACATACTGTTAATTACTTTCAGATTATCAGTTGTATGTGCTGTAAGTATGTAACATGTATGCACTTTTCTTTTTTCCTCATAAGTGAGGAAGCAAGATTTTTGCCTTCTCTTAGAACTTTACAGTGAGATCTGGTTTCTGTAACACTGCATGTAGTATACTGGAGGAGCTGCAAAAACTTGATTTACAATTAAAAAAATCTGATGGCTTGGTAAATAAAATTTAATCATGAGTAGGATGAACAATACTGTAGATCTTTTTTGTTTCATTGATTTTGTTTTGGTATTGATTCTCCTCTTCCTAGCCTCTGTCTGCACAAATAAACATTTCTCTGTGACATTTGTTTATTTGGATAGCATAATATGGTGTGCAATACCAAATAAAATAAAATAAAATAAAATAAAATAAAATAAAATAAAATAAAATAAAATAAAATAAAATAAAATAAAATAAAATAAAATAAAATAAAATAAAATGGTCAGGAAAGTGACAAGCTTTAACATCTGTGTATGAAGGCAGTTATATGACACTGTGTATCTGAGGAGGAACTTCATGATCATTTTATGTTATATATGTCCATTGAATACACCAGAAGAGAAAATTATGAACACTTTTGATATTTATACAATTGTGTTTAGGATCTGGAATTAGTTTTATAAAATTACTCCAGAATTTTGAACTCATATATCTTTAATGACATAGCAGTATATGAAAAGTTTCAATTCTAAACCAATACAATAAAATTAGACCTATAAAATAAATTCAGTGACAATGCCAATACAGTAAAACTTCAGAGCTGTGAGGTCACTTGTTGCTTTTCTATGTAATAATATAATCTCCCATAAGCAAGCTACACTGTTTTACTTTACTAGTGAAACATAAATATGTATTATTCTGATACTTTGATATTAACTTGGAGGTGTCATCTCTACACACATAGTAATACATATACATTTGTTTACATGAACAGAAATTCATGAATTAATGGTAGCCTAGAAGCCATACATTCATGCTGCACAAAGTGCTGGGCATGCATAGACTAAATTCCTATTCATCATCACCTGAGTGCATACTTCTTCATGTAGAAGGAACAATGCTTTTTTTGTAAACTCTTATTTGCCAGGTCTTTACCCAAAAGTCAATGACTTAGTTTCTGCTTCTTGCACAAATTTCAAGGACAGTTCATAATTCATGAAGGCTTTTAGTTTAGCATAGTAATAACATTTCAGATGTGTGAGGTTTAATAATAATCACTTTTTCAATTTCATTGAGAAAAAGTGATTTCACAGCAAACATGTCTTTATTATTCACTGCTATAATCTTATTTTCTTTTATTCTAAAAATATTTATATTTGTATTTGTATTTAACAGAAAGGATTTTTTTTTCTTTCCTATTTTCTTTCAGGTAATTGAAAATGTTAATCTTTTTTAAAACTATTATTATTATTTATTATTATTATTATTATTCAATGCTCTTATTACTAATATTTTTGAAGGGGATTGTTCTGTATTAGTAATTAAATGTTTTGATGAGGTTGCCTATGAACTAGTCTTTTAGGAAAGGAAATCACATTTCAGGAACATGCTTGGGAAAAAAAGCAGAGGGAAGCTGCATAAAAGCTTGGTTTAAGATTTCTCTGTTATAATTCCTTAGATTACAGAAAGTTCTTTCATACCCCTGTTGGATTCATCTGTTCATTCATCACTAAAATACACATTGGATTCCTTCCAGAAACCATTTTTGATTAGGAGGAAAATTTTCGAAACACTTACCTTCCTGGAAGATCTAAATATATTTAAGGGTCAAAGTCACATTTAGAACAGCAGTGATGTGCATACATTCATGTATTCATAGATTTAACACTGAAAATTTTTATTTCATCTTGTAAAATAAAAGCTGAAGTTGGCAGGAGACAGATGTGAAAAAGAAACATTTCTTTCATCTTTAGAGATGAAAGCAATAACAACATAGTATTAACTCGTCTAAGGTTTTGTTAATTATTTTCTGTTCTTGGAAATGTTTCAATGATTTACTCTTTCACTTTACTTGTAACAAGGACTTGATATAGATGACATTATCTCATTTTCCATAGCAGTTAATTCCAGGAGGTCAGTAACCACAGCTGACTCATTGGAGGAGGCAGTAAAAATAGATTAATGGAAAGAAATTGGATTTCTTTCTTTTTTTTTTTTTTCTGCATTTCTTTTGCACTAGATTGTAAAGTGCAACTGAAGATTAAGTTTTTCTAGCTCTAAACATAGTCATTTGCATAAAACATTTGGTCACAGTGTTGTATGCTTTTAACTGTTTACCATTTTTGCTGAATCAAAAGAAGAAATTGCTTCAATATAAGCTAACACTCCTCATATCTCAAGTGGTAGAATCTAATACCATGATGTTACTCGTAGAAACACTAGATTTCAGAAGTGGCTCATAGTTTTATGCTCAAAACAGAAGTTTGTGGGTATGCAGATCTTTCAGTGAGCAGTTTTACAAGGTTTTATTGTTCAAAATAGTCTTGCTCAATTATGAGTAAAAAAAAAATTCATTATATAGAGAGAGATTTAATGTAACTAACCATGCTGAATTCAAGCATTTGTAGATCTACAAGGCATACAAAATCCAAGTACTCAAGATTCTGTAGAAAGAAAAAAATCAAACACTTCACAGGTTTCTGATGTGGAAGTCTAACATTTAAATGGACTCTTCAGGCAACTTTTACTGTTATCACTATATAGTCGCTCTTGAACAGGATAATCTAATTTTTCTGACCACAGCTTTCCATCTAATATGCAGTCACCCAGCTACATGATTCACGGAGCAATTCCAAATGTTAAGTATTCATTCCTACGAGGTTCTGATGCCAGCTGTATGTCTGGTTCCTTAAGGGCATTATGAAAGTTCCCACCTAACATAAATACAGTAATTCACCAATTTTATTATTTATTTATTTAACATTTCTAGCTTAAAAGCACCAACTTGCTTAGAGTCTGTGTGTGTGTACAGTTTTGACTGTAAAATGTTGGGTTTAGTGACTTCTGTGGGTAGCAAGTATAAGTTCATGTTTGAATCCTTGTGCTTCCTGAGCTCCTTGTTCATCCATGCAGGCCACCTGGATTTTTTGCCTGAGTTCTTAGTTGGGATGCATTGCTCCTGAGCTTCGAAGAGGGGACCCTCGAATTATCCCATAGGGCAGTTTCTAATGGAAAAAATAAGCAGTGTGTTGAAAAACAGTAGTTTACTTTTTTTTCCAACCATAAAACTTTCAAGGATTTAAATAATTCTATATCATTGTATTTCCATTACTCTGCAGAGCTGTTTTTTCTGCTATCAGAATCACTCTATAAATGTCTTCTGAGAAATACAAATGAAATGCTGCTGTGTAACAGAATGCATCTTCCACCTGAAAACCTGACACATCATCCTTTTAAGAAAAAAAAAAAAAAGAACAAAAGGGTGAAGATTATATTGCATTTCAGCCTTTCCCAAAAGCATGCAAAGTGCTTCAGAACATTTCTAAGGTGTTCATGGAGCAGAATGCTTGTAAAATTTCAGCCAATGACAGACTTTCTTCAAACATATTTCTGTCTATCTTAAAAATAGATAGATAGGTAGATTAGATAGATAGATAATATCAATGTAAACTCATATTTAGGAACTTATAAGTTCCTAAAAGTTGATAGCTAACATATTTTTTGTTATTAAAACACTCTGAAAGTAAGTTATATAGAAAGTTATTATCATGATTTCAGATAATGCTAGTGACAATTCCCTGAACGGACAAACATCATTGCTGGGACTACACCTGGGACTGTTACATTGAATATCCAGCACTGACATTTAGGGACACAGCTGCTCTGCACCTAGCTGCCCCTAAAAGATCTTTACTGGACTCAGAGGTTGACTCCACAATTCCTATTTTTCTGTGTGGTACAATACAACAGGATATCAAATTCTCTATTTGGGTAATAAGTAGCACACAGAGACCTCACCTTGTAGCTGTTTGAGTCCGTGGTCTGAAATTAGGGCCCATCCTTGTATTTGCATACATCTTTATACACACTGTATCCTGTGCTCTCTTATCAAGTATTTTATCATGCATTTCAAACTAGTTAATCACATTATTCTTTCACTAGATACTCATGCAAGTTATGATCATGGGTAGCCTTCCATTTAGTATGTTATAGCATTTTCGATAACATGTTTGGACTGTCATAAGTTTTGTTGATTTAAAAGCTGGCTGGATAGCCGGGCCCAAAGAGTTGTGGTTAATGGAGTTAAATCCAATTGGAAGCCGGTCACTAGTGGAGTCCTCCAGGGCTCAGTACTAGGGCCAGTTCTCTTTAATATCTTTATCGATAATCTGGATGAGGGGATTGAGTATGCCCTCAGTAAATTTGCAGACAACACCAAGTGATGTGCATGTGTCAATCTACTCTAGGGTAGGAAGGTTCTGCAGGAGAATCTGGATAGGCTGGACCAATGGGCTGAGGCCAATGGTATGAAGTTTAACAAGGCCAAGTGCCAGGTCCTGCACTTGGGGCACAACAACCCCAAGCAGTGATACAGGCTGGGAGATGAGTGGTTGGAGAGCTGCCTGCCAGAGAAGGACCTGGGAGTATTCGCTGATAGTCAGCTGAATATGAACCAGCAGTGGGCTCAGGTGGTCAAGAAGGCCAACAGCATCCTGGCTTGCATAAGAAACAATGTGGCCAGCAGGTCTAGGTAAGTGATTGTTCCCCTGTACTCAGCTCTGGTGAGGCCGCACCTCGAGTACTGTGTTCAGTTTTGGGCCCCTCGCTACAAGAAGGACATCAAGGTGCTCAAGCGAGTCCAGAGAAGGGCAACGAAGCTGGTGAAGGGTCTGGAGAACAAGTCTTATGAGGAGTGGCTGAGGGAGCTGGGGTTGTTCAGCCTGGAGAAGAGGAAGAAAGGAGAATGATCAGGGGTGAACTTATAGCATTCTGCAGGCAACTTAAAAGAGGCTGTAGAGATGTGGGGATTGGTCTATTGTCCCACATGCCTGGTGATAGGATGAGGGGGAATGGGCTACAGTTGTGCCAGGGGAGGTTTAGGTTGGGTATTAGGAAGAACTTTACCAAAAGGGTTGTTAAGCATTGGAATAGGCTGCCCAGGGAAGTGGTTGAGTCACCATCCCTGGAGGTCTTTCAAAGACGTTTAGATATAGCGCTTAGTGATATGGTTTAGTGGAGGACTTGTTAGTGTTAGGTCAGAGGCTGGACTAAGTGATCTTGGAGGTCTCTTCCTACCTAGATGATTCTGTGATTATATGTTTGAAAAATTGCTAGTCCACATGCATATAATGCAATATCTTCTACAGACATTGGTCAAACTTCTGATACACTGCTAGACATCTTGCTTATTTTTCTGACATAATGTGCTTTTCAGTCACAC
The DNA here is from genome assembly GCF_963932015.1 of Anas acuta. Lineage (NCBI taxonomy): Eukaryota > Metazoa > Chordata > Aves > Anseriformes > Anatidae > Anas > Anas acuta. Next base: position 13,309,990 of record NC_088979.1, read on the forward strand.
CCTACAGCTTTCTGTGATTCCAATTGCTTGCATGGCTACTGTATTTAAATTTCATCTGTCCAGGTACATGAAGCATTGTCTTTGCATATAGTTGAAATAATTTTGAAAGTCATAAAACCTGTGATTCACACATTTCATTTTATTGCTTAAAATGTGTCTGATATCAGCTTAGATGAAATTTTAAATTGACTTAGTTCTTGGGGAACAATATGACTTTTATCCAACATAAAAACAGTAAGGAACCCAAAATGTTTTCATTTAGTTAGCTTTATATCAAAAGGCTAAAATCATTTTAGCATATATTAAATAAGTATGAAGTACAGTGTTAAGTAAAAAATAAAAATAAATATCTGATTTAGAATTCAAAAATTGTTTTTTTTGTTTTTTTTTTTTGTTTTTATTTTTTTTTTTACTCCAGATATTTATCTATTTATTTTTAATTACTAGTTTACAAATAAATTGAGAAGATAATCTTTAGTTTTTCTATTGAACTGATCATTTTATTTGCAAAAGCAAGTTCCAAGATTTTGTTGGCAAGAAGTGTTTATATTAGTAAAAAGAATGAAAGAAATATTTATGAAAGAAATGAAATGAAATGAAATAAATGAAATGAAATGAAATGAAATGAAATGAAATGAAAGAAATATTTATTTTCCTTATCATTTAGCTTTCAGCATCAACAAAATAAGTATTTGACACTCTCCAGTTGTGGGGATTTCCACAACTCAGACAGCATTGATAATAAAAAGTATGCCCTGTATAAAGCATGCATAGGCCACATATACTGGAGTACTGAACATGTATCGCTGACAAGAAAAAAGAATAAAACAATAAATAAGGAAAGTTTGGTTATTATCACACATAAATCTTCATGCCCATCAGAAACTCCAGCTCATAATCAGTTATGTTACTTCTTCTATGTCATCCTGCCTTTCCAGGAAACATATTAGTCAAAGATAGTTATGTTTTACAATATTTAGAAATGGGACAAAAAAAAAAAAAGATGTTGAAATTTTTTAGACAAAAAACACTTTTCATCTTAGCAGTTGACATCCTAACAAGACAGGCAACCCCTCTGCTGTGTCTTATAAATTGTAGGCATTTAGGCATGTCCCTCCCTCCCTCCCTCCTTCCTTCCTTCCTTCCTTCTTTCCTTCCTTCCTTCCTTCCTTCCTTCCTTCCTTCCTTCCTTCCTTCCTTCCTTCCTTCCTTCCTTCCTTCCTTCCTTCCTTCCTTCCTTCCTTCCTTCCTTCCTTCCTTCCTTCCTTCCTTCCTTCCTTCCTTCCTTCCCTCCCTCCCTCCCTCCCTCCCTCCCTCCCTCCCTCCCTCCTTCCTTTACTAATTTTTCAGGTCGATTTACAAACCTGTACTATCAGTGTGCTGCCTTTCTAGTTGCCACTGGAATCAGGTCATCTGTTTAATATTCAAAGAATGTACAGATAATAGTTAAATTATCTTTAAATGAAAATATATATTATTTATCTAAACTGTCTACGTGGCTTTCATTTCTGTCTTAAGTAATGTTTCTCCCATTCTTACAATCATAGATTCATTTAGGTTGGAAAAGACCTCTAAGACCACCTAGTCCAACCTTAAACCCATCACTGTCAAGTTCCACATTAAAACATAATCTAGACATTTTTTGAAGATCTCCAGGGATGGTGACTCAATCACTTCCCCGGGCAACTTGTTCCTGTACTTCTCAACCCTTTCAGTGAAGATTATTTTTAACCTAATATCCAACCTAAACCTCCCCCGGTGAAAACTTAAGGCTGTTTCCTTGTCTTATCACTTGGTGCTTGGGAAAAGAGACCAATCCCCACCTCCCTATAGCCTTCTTCATGGTAATTATAGAGCACAATAAGGTCTCCCCTAAGTCTCTTCTTTGAAAATATTGTCCATCCCTTAGGGAAAACAACAACAGCAATAACAACAAGAAGCAACAACAAAGCAACCAAAAACCAACCAAACAAAAAAACACCATTTGTTAGAGTATATTCTGCCTTGTACCTCTTTTAATTTATTGAGTGTATGGATTCTCCTTTGTGCAGAATATTGTCTAGTGCATTCGTATTTCCTAGAGCTTCACCATGTACGTTTCTTTCATAAAAAGTAATGTTAAGCCTTTTTACGCATTTTGCTTTGAAAAGGTGGGATCTCTCAATTTTAAAATACCTTGTTTCCAGTCAGAAAATTCTCACATGTGAACTCTGCCATTATAATTTGCATATAGTTATGACAATTTTAAGTGACTGAATCTTGATAGTTCAAAAAAGTTCATTAAAGTGCACTATATGTTTTAAATATTTTTTTTTTTTGTTATTATCATTATTTCTGAATTACACTCAACCTGCAGCCTTGCTTGTTTAAGATAGAATATTCAAATTGATTTTAAAAATGAAAAGACTATCTTCTGTAAAGTGCTGATAATTTTCTTACTTTTTTTTTTTTTTTTTTCTGGAGAGGAAAAGAAATCTTTTCCTGTCTTCTTGCATCTCACTTCAGACAAATGTTAGTACACGAAAAGTTGATTAATCTGTTCTGACTTTCTTCAAGACCTACTTAATTTCTGTAATATTATAAAGATGGCTGTTTAGTTGTCTGCCTTAATAATCAGCATAATGAAGACAATTAAATTCCTCCAGAAAGCCCTGGTATAGCAGCTTATTTTTCTCAGACTGAGAAGTTGATTCATCCAGTTTCCCACCTCATATCTTCTTCATTCACAGGTCATATAACAGTGACAGGGGCCTGTTATGAATTGGTGTTTTTATAACTTTACATGTATTTGTTACTCTTTTTTTTTGTCTTCTTTTTTCTTTTCTTTTCTTTTCTTTTCTTTTCTTTTCTTTTCTTTTCTTTTCTTTTCTTTTCTTTTCTTTTCTTTTCTTTTCTTTTCTTTTCTTTTCTTTTCTTTTCTTTTCTTTTCTTTTCTTTTCTTTTCTTTTTTTATCTTGTTTTAGACCTTTTTAAATAATCTCCATTAAAGTAATATAATCAGATCTCTATTCAATCTTTGATGAACAAATAATAAAAAAATGTGTTTCACATGCATTAACACAGTAACTGCAAGAATATGGAATTTCACTTTCAATTTGGAAAGTTTACCACTTAGGACAGCTTTTCAAGAAATGTATTTTATAACGTTTTATCTGTACCAAGTTATGATAATAGTAAATACCTAGTTTGAGAAGCTATTTCCGAGGGAAGATTCAACTCACTCTAATATTTTGCTGCTGTTTCCTCTTTAAGGCTGAGCCATATTTTTTCTTTTGTTCCTTGTCATAATTTTCATTAGTTTTTAAACTGACAGTAGCTTCTGGAACTTCTGCTTAGAAAAATGTATGTGTAGCTTGAAGAAAATCCATAGAGCTATTTTTAATTCTTCAAAGAGAAAGCAATGTTTTTAATGAAATTAAGTCATATTAGAGATGTTCAGTTAAAATATAATACATTAAAGCATGTGAAAAGTGCTCTTCTGCAGTGCTAATTATGCTAGTCAATGCTAAGAACTTTTGATGGTTTTAGGGGGTTGCTCAGGTTCATTCTCACAACTGGATTGTAAAATCCAGAATATTGATGCAAGAGTGCAGTACCTAAATTATTTTTCTTATCCCTCTGATATAGAATGTAATATGATGTTAATTTGAGGTACAGAACCTCCCCCCCCCCCCCAAGGGAATTTTATAAAGTTAAAAACCAGACCCACTTTGAGACTGTATGATCTGCACTTCTGCAGAGGGTAGTTATACAGCAGGGTTAGGTTTCCCAGGATTCATGCACAGCTCCTGTCCTCTGCTGATGCAGGTATTCAAATCCTGGTAAGTGTTTATCAGATGTATCCACACATACATGTCTGTGTACAGCATTTGTGAAAGCATTTGTGTGCTGTGCTTCACCAGCAATGGACAGAATAGCTCGAAATTCAATGTTTGTTTTTGTTTCCTTCCAGGAGCTATGTTTGCAACAGGCCTCCCTCCTTTTTTTTTTTTTTTTTTTTTTTTTTTTTTTGACAAAACCTGTATTAAACTGTAGGCAAATATAATATTTAAAGGTACATATTTTTTTTTCTTTTAATACATCCTTTTTCAAATTCTCTTCAGTTTCTCATGCTTTCCTAAGTGATTTTCATCTCTCTGTAATTCTAATATTTTTATTGCTGAAGTATTATTGATGGGATAAAATCCAAGACAACTGGCCAGAATTACTAAATCTGTCTCTGATAATACATGACTACTCTTAAGTACGAAAATAAAATCATTGATGTAGTAATAAGGACAGATAAGCAGAAAATATTAGTACATTATAATTTAATTTTAATATCTCCTTTAATTTGTTTAATTTATTTTTTTTAGCTGCTCATTTTGAGGTATATGTCTTATGAAATGTTCTTCAAAGTACAAGTATGTGATGCGGTTCTGCTGTGATTACCAGATATCAGTTTTTTTAAGAATTAAGAAAGTGTTTATTATAGGCAATAGAGAAGAGGAAGTACCCGAATTAGACCTTCTTCTGGTTAAGAATCAGGAAACATGGCCAGAGCAGACAGAAAAGCATTAGAGATTATTGTTTGTCTATAACACTTGTGATTGAGAGGAAATACATAAAGATCAAATGGTACCATCTAATAAGATCTTCTCTTTTGCAGAAAATAAGTAGGAAAGTTAGAAACCCACCTATGGAATAACACACACACATATATATACATATAAATATATATTTAAATAAAAATATATTGTTAGTAAAAAGAAGAAAAAAAAAAGAAGCTGAAATATTTTTTAAGGGATACTTTGTTTTGACCCAATGCAAAGAAAGGCTTTGGTATTCTTAACAGAAATGAGACATTGTTCAGACACTGTGTTGTGAATGGGTAGTTAAGATAGCTAACAAACAACTAGTTCCTATCTCTCACATACCTTTAAACATGATTTAATTGCAGGGTGGCACCATTATGTCTTAATTAAAGTAATTAATACAATATCTACTTCCAAATTATGATAATTATAAGAAAGAGCAGCTTTTGGAGTTGGCACCCAGTAAAATATTTTGTCTCTCCTGACATTTGTTTCTGTTTAAAATTTGGTTTGGTTTAATTTGGCTTTCTCTACCACACAATAATCTTTCTATGATTTTTATTGGAATTAACTTGGATTGTTCAGTCTCAGATTGTTTAGTGAAGATATTTAGGTCTTTTTCATTATTTTATTTTTATTTTAAGACTCTTCCTTGTAACATCTCCAAGAAAATGTATTGCAAATCTTTAGAAGAATTAATCTAAAAAGCCTAAAGGCTAACAGAGAAATAAACGATTCAAAGTTCACAGTTAGTTGCAGTCTTTTTATGTTTTATGACAAGAGGAGCAGTTGGCAAGACTGAACACCATGAAACATTAAATGAATTGTGTGAGTTTGAGAGCTAGCGCTCAAAACTCAGATAATCATATCACACTGATCACAAAACCTGATGATGATGTAATGAAGTGTCAACATCATCAATTATATTTAGTCTGTGTATGTCCTTGTTTTTACTTGTTTTCAGAGATAATTTGTACCTTTCACTGAGTTAATTAAATTGATTTTTTAAACTAGTCAGTGTGAACTACTTTCTACTGACTCCTAAATGTGTAATTTTAACTTGTATTATGTTGGATTAATTTCTGTCAGCTAGTTACTAAGCTGAATAATATTTTATTTTAAAGAGAATAATAATATTGTGTATATTGTCATACACAAATCTGTACCAGCTTAAGAATGATTCTAAGAGTTGTTGGGGGCAGTAAGTTCAATTTCTCTATCTACTTGTCACTTAGTTTAAATGGAGCTTTTATTGTTCACCCATATTTCCCACAACCCTAGGAAAAAAAAAAAAAAAAAGTGGGCTTGGAGCAAACGTGTGCTGGAACAGCTGTCTTTACTGTTAACATTGAAAACTAAGATCAGCAATATTGATATATTTAATGGAAAGATCTTGCAAATGAGGTAGAAAATAACAATAGTGTTTGAATCCTAAAGATAAGATAAGGTTTACAGGTGTCATGGGTTATACCTGGAGCGTGATATACATATCCAGTGACTTTCTGCACTATGTGTTGTAATCAAAATTGTTCCTGAAGGAGAAAGATAAATAAAGTCATATATTTTGATCATTCTGTCTTATTCATTTTCAAAAGACTAAACAGGTAAAGTAATTTACTTAACTGAATGTTACGGCTACCCAGTTGAACCTCTTAGTACATAACATTGGAAGTCAAGTAACTGTGTGATTTAAGTCTTTCTTTTATAGTGGCACATTTCTTGTTTTCTTTTTATGCTTATGTTTGTGTTTTCATACCAACACCTTCCTGAATTGCTTGCAGTTTACTTTGTAATTCCATATGCCAAAATACTGACATACAACTAAGTACTGAAATACATCATTTATCTCTAAACTTGTCCTAATCCTTCTAATATTTTGTTTGACGTATGTATGAGATGAAGTTGCCTGTAAAAAAAATGTGTGAGCAACTTGACATGGGGGGAAAAAAGAAAAGTCAAAACATTTTTACTTGAACATAGTATAAGTAGAGAGCACAGTGTCTGTTGTGTAATAAATTATTTTTACTGTTCTTTTTCTCAAATTAGTAGGTAACATATGTTACCATGAGTATCAAAACTATTTTTTTTTATTTTTTTTTTTTAATTAATGCAAAGGTTTCCAGAAAGTCTTTATATCATAGGAGTCTGGGAAATTAGAAGTAATGTATTCAGTTATTAAAATGAAATTTAAGTTTCAAAACTATTGTCAGCTTTAGTCTCAAAACTACCCTTGGTGCATCAGTCAAAAAATAACAAAAACAGATTTATTTTCCAAAAAGCCTCCTAACAATAATTTTAAAGAAAAACAAAAACAAACAAACAAACAAACAAACAAAAAAGAACACAGGGCTTTGCAATATTTACTCTTTAGGTAAAAATTATAAAAGTCACAATAAATTTTTTTTTTATTTTAGCTCTTTGGAACATTTTTTTTATTATAAAGATCATGTTAGATTCACATCTGGACATTAAACTGAAATATTTAGGTGTGATACTTGCCAAATAAAACTTGTGTAAAACTATTTTTTAAATTCATGAATACATTTGTACATCTGCAAGTACATGTATGTACAGATGCTCACTTCTGTTGACTTAGAATCTCTGAAGCTTTTCCAGCCTTCCAACCTTCTTGAATCCAGCCAGTTTTCACTGCACATCATTGGTATGTATCTCAGCCAGGAACCTGTGCTTAATGGATATTTCATGAGGAGAGCTGAAGGGATATAATAATGATGAAGGGTAGGTGATTTTTTTTCTTTTTGCAGGACAAGGGGCAGATAGGGTAATGAACACAATGAATGTAATGAACACAGCAGTGTTTGTAAGAGAGGGAGCCTGGTGCTAAAAATCTCTAATGGTCTGTAGATTTTTAAAATACTGTGTAAAACAAGCTTTAAAAATGGGCACATCAGACATTTGTAATTATTATGGCACTACCTTGTATACCTAAAGTAATGTATTTACATTTCCTGTTGCATTGTCAAAAGAACTACAACTTTTAATAGTTTGAAAAATGAAAATCTCCACTTTGACTGGCAAAGATTTAAAAATTGTATTATTGTTATATATTGTTATAAATGCTGGTCAGAATGAAAATCATTGTTGTCAGATTAGAAACAAGCACTCTTGCTCCCAATAGCTGTTTGGAGCTGCTGTCTAGTTGGCAATAGCTGAGTGAAATTGGCTAAAGAGATGACAGGAAATAGTGAGATTTTTCTGCCCTGTCCTTGGTCGTTTGAGTAAACAAACAAAAAAAAAAGGTCTTGATTTTTTTTTTTCTACTTCATTGTCTTTTTTTTTTTTTTAATTATTATTATATTTATTCTTAAAGACTTTTGAAGGGGATGGGGAACAATAACATTGTAGTACTTACAGGGCAGAAAAAGATTTCTCTGAATTTTATGCTTTTATTGTGAAGGAAAAAAAAAAAAAAGAAAAGAGATATTAAAAAGCGTGGAAGCTGATACTGCACTAACTTTCTAGTGTATTATATGCAAATATGCAAGGGCAGAGACTGGCCTGTAGTGGCCAATAAGTAAGGACAACTAGGGTAAGATGTGATACTGCAGTATATATAGGAATGGGAAACACAGCAGATTTATTTTTGGATTGATAACTGTTCTGTAATATTTAATCTCCTTGTGCTATAAGAAGTTATATGGGGGCATAATGCCATGTCTTTAATTGTTCACCTTGGTCATCAGTTGTTCACCTTGGTCATCAATGGTTGCCTACAATTTACACTGGAAAAAGACAACTGACAAAAAATGGAAAATTAACAATTTTCCTTCATTCTTTCTTTATTTTAATTTGCCAATCTGAACTTCAAAGATAAGAAGAGGTAATAAGGTTCTTCTCTAATATTCAGATAACTTTTACTATATGTTTTCTTCCCTTCACTGAATTAAAATCATAGAGATATGTTGCCTTCCTTATTCTCTGCCTCTGCAGCATTTAAAGTATTGGATGATCCCTAAAACTGGCACCTTTGCTATGTTTAGCAAGTCCTCAAGTCTTCAGGAAGTGGATAAGGTTCCTTTCCTTTGTCCCCAGTATAAAAGAAAAATCAAACCGAGTTTTGTTGAAGCAAAATGGATGGATGGGAAGGAATGGCTGTCTTCTGGTTCCTCCAGGAAATCTCAGAAACCAGGCTCCATGTTTCTCTTTCACTGAAGTTTTTAAATAGTCATAAAAATGAAATATCTCCCACTGATTTGTTCTGAACTATCCCATGTGTTCAGATTTCAGATTTTCCTTAGCTGGGAGATTAGCAGTTGTTGTACACTTATAGTGCTGAAGTAAATGATTTACACTTATAAATTTTCTTATAAACTTTTGATTTACCAGAAGTAGGCTAAGCCTTTCCTTAACTGTATAAAACTGTATAGTTACACTATGAAGAATTATCATGTTTCTAATGTCCCTTTGTCCTTGTTTACGTCTGGTTCAATTTGTAAAATCAGTTTAATTTAAAATCAGATTATTTTTTTAGAAAGCTTTGGCCATTTGACAGGTAACTTTGTGGGGCCAACATGTCCCATAAACACAGACAGAAAGGCTGCAAGTTAGTACTTCTCACACTTAGAAACAGTCATCAAAGAACAGGCAATATCTGCCTCTCCATTTTCAACAGTAATCCACATAATCATGTTTAATGGCACCCTCACTATTTTATTTGTAGTGTTTTGTTTTGTTTTTAAGCATTCCAACATAATGTGAAAAATAGAAGAGATTTTTTTTTGTCTTTCCAATTGTTCTGATTTTTTTTTTTTTTATTTAACGGTAGTAACTGTCAGAATAAACAATTATATAGATTAACTGTCTATTTTGTATTGATAAATTAATATAACTAGAATCTCAGGGAACATCCAAGATGAGAAAAATAGAAAGTATAGCATCACATTTTATTTTACATAACCCTGAAACCCTGTGTCCTTGGCATATTCTCTCCCTCTGCTGCTTTGCATGAAACCTCTAGAAAAGGGTAGAAAGGTGACAAGGTGTCCTGAGACAGTATTCATTCTCAGATGTAAGTGTCACTCTGGCTATTAGCCATCCTGCTATTCTCGTTTGGCAGCAGAGGTTAGAAATTGAATTGTAAAACACGTATGATTCCAAATAATTGTCAGAGAAGGAAGAGAAACACATTCACTCCCCTGCATCAGTTCCGCCTTGGTTTCTTGTAGCCACTGATGGGGACATGATGGGTTTCCATTTCTGGCAAGAGAATAGCTAAACTTTTAATGAAAGCAGACATCATGCCACAAATCTTCTAGAAACACAGAAAATCATCTTAAGTAGAGGCAGTGATGAGCTGGACACTCACTGCCAAACTAGTGACTGGAAACTATATCTTGATAGAGCCTACACTAAGTAATTAGTAGGATTTACCAGCACTTGTCCAACATGTATCAGAATATTGAGTAGCCCCAGGCTTGTATATAACTGGCTGATTTTTGCCTGATGCAATAGCAGAATTTCAGCATGGCATCGACAAAAAGTGCATAGTTCCTTCATTATATTTCCTTGCATTTTGCTGAATTGCTGTTCCTAGTTTGCATTTTATGGACAGTGTGAATTTGCCAAAGTGGAGTTTCTTGTACAGCAAAGAAAATGCTGAAAACTTTAAGTCATGTATTCTTTGTGTTCTTGTTTCTAAATTCTGTCTCTCTGCTTTCCTAAATGGCAAATAAATAAATAAATAAATAAATGAAGTATTTGTTCTCTGCCACTGAAAAAACTTATAACCATATAAAGAAAAAATAACAAATTTTGAAAGACAAGTTTTGATAGACATAAAAAGAACTGGGCAAGATAAATGGAAGTAAATGCTATTATTGCAATCAATGACATTGCATTTCTTCATGGGTGTTGGTTAAGGAGGATACCCTCTCCCCACAAAAAGTCTTCCAGAATAATTTATGTCAGAAACAAAACCAGCATATGAGCAAAAAATTCTAGTTCTCCTGACAGAAGTGTGACATCTTCCTGGTATAATTAGGGAAATGTGGGTACTCTATGAATAGAAGGGAATACTAAAGTTGTTTTCATGACAGTAAACTTAATTTTAGGATGTCAAAAATATAAAAATAATACAATACAAAATATATATACAAAAATAATACAATACAAAAGTGTCATTACAGCCACTTGACACAGATTGCAGAACTGGTAGAAAGAAAATGTTAAATAACTTGGTCTTCGCAAGCTCTCCTGCAGATTAGATAGTGTCAGTTTATGCAGAATTATCTTTACACCGAATTAGGTATGAATGTGTTGTGTGGGCTGGATAATCCCACTCAAATACTTGGTCTTGATTATACTCATGTATATTGATTATATATACTTGATTGTGTGGACTTGATTATACTTCCTCCCTTCAAACAGATCAACACTGTCACCCAACTTGATGTTGCCTGCAAATTTAGGTAGGATGCACTGAATCCCTTATACAGATTGTTGATAAAAATATTAGATAAAAATCTCCCCAATACTGAGTTCTGGAGAACACCACTGCAGACCAGCTAACAGGATTTATCTCCATTCACAACTTTTATGGCCTTGCCATCCAGACAGATTTTTTCACAGTGACTAGTACATCCATCCAAGCCATGAGTAGCCAGGAGAATTCTGTGGGAAACAGCTTCAAATGCTTTTCTAAATTTCAGGTGAACAAAATCCACAGCCTTTCCCTTGTTTGCTAAGCAGGAGGAGATCAGGTTAGTCAAGCAGGACCTGCCTTTCATAAACTTATGCTGACTGGATCTGATCACCTGGTAGTTCTGTACATTCCATGCAGTCAAAATTATCTGCTTCATGACCTTTCCTGGCACCCAAGGAAGACTGACAGGCCTGGAATTCCCTAGATCTTCCTTCCTGCTCTTCTTGTAGTTGGACATCACATTCATGAACCTCCAATCAGCTGCAACATCACAGCTAAATGACAATGCTGGTAAATAATTGAAAGTTGGTTGGCAAGCACTTCCAGCAGCTCCTTCAGTATTCTTGTGTGGATGGGTACCTTGAAAAGAATTAGTCTTACTAATAAAAACTGAGACAAGAAGGCACTAAATGCTTCTTTCCTCATCTGTTGTCACTATGTTTCTCCCTAGAGTCAACAAAGGATGGAGATTCTCCTTAGTCCTCCTTTTCTTGTTTATGTACTTATAAAAATATTGTTAATTGTGTTTTACTGTATCATAATGAGGTCTTTCAACTTTAGGCTGCTAGGAGTTATATCTATATCTAGATAAGTTATATATAATCTAAACTCAGAAATGACAGGATGCTTGGATAACATATTATGGATGAAAATTATAGTAGATCATTTATTTGCATGGATAAAGGAACCTACAATACTCTAGTTCTGATCAACTGTCATTCCAAACACTTTAATTTTCCTTTAATGATCAGGTAAAAAATCCAGTTAGAAAATAATGAAGGCAGTGGTAATATGGAGTGGACTATTTAAAAGAGGCAGCCAGGATGTCAGCCTTCCTACTTTATCACTAATACTGCAGGAGGTTTTACATTATGGTATCCTAGGCTTAAAATTAAATGTCAAATTCAATTTGTCACTGAAAACATGAAGTGTGTTACTGCCCTTAGAGGGGTAACCTGACAGCATAGTTTCATAATTGGTGTCTGCCCTAATACTGAGTTAAAATACAGGAGGAGATATAATTTGACTGCAGTCATATCTTACTCTTTAAAAATAAACAATCCATCTCCAGATAGACTTAAAACACTTTTGGTTGAAATTTGAGCCCTTAGTAAAGTTCACTGGCTTTATTTAAAATCTTTGGGAAAATAATGTTAAATACAGTATGATAACAGATACAAACCTCCCTGATGGGATCATGCCACCAGTTATGTCTTTATGTCTCTGACATTTAGCCCATAATAAAATGAGATTTGTGAAAGAAAATGAAGAAGTGCTTATTCCATTTAGAGTACTTTATTTTTTTTTCCTCTTTATTCAGACAAGCTTGTGTTTTAATAATGAGATTTCTAATCCACTTTAATATCCCACCATTATATCTTAGTGAACTATCTGCCAGATAAGTAATAATAATGAGGTATGTTTAAATATAAAAATGCATCTTTAAATATCTAGATGCTTTTAGTGCTGGCTGTAATTAGAAATTTAAGAAACATGTGCAATTAAATATGCTCATAAAAAAATAATAATAATAAAAAAAGATACATCTCTGTAGCACCAGTCAATTTGTTGCATCATTAATATTCTTCAACATGGCAGTTTAAAAATATATTGGAGTGTTTCAAGTGAAAAATAGATAAGAAAAAAAAATATTAACATTTAGACCACCATAACTGTTTCAGAACAACAGCTAAGTGTTTCAAGTCTCATTTGCAAACTAATTTTATTTTCAAAGATGTATTTTCCAATTTCATGTCTTTATATGGAATATAAAGAATATATATATCTATAGCTCTAACAGCTAAGTTTTCAAAGATTATTTATTTTTACTGTCAATTAAATAAATTGTTTCTTGGTGAGATCTTACTGCACTAACTAGGTTTGCTTTTCTAATACTAGAAACAACTATTAAAAATAAGGAGATCATCTAGTTCAACCATCTAAATAAAACAAATAATATTTTTTGTTGTTGTTATTCTTTTGAATAGTTTGCGATTGAACTATACATATATTTCTAAAATACATTCACTGTTAAGAGTGTTTTCAAAAGTGTCTAAAATGACTTGTGTCTTTTAAGCTTAGGAAACTTTTATCCTATCTTGAAGATGTAACCCTTTTGACCTGTTTCATTTTTGCAGAGAATCATCTCATCTGAATACATATGCAGTAACAACTTACACATATGTATAAAAAAAAAAGCTTATGCAAAATCCTTGCAAAATGGAGATGTACACTTGTCAAAGGGATCTGTATCTATAGATCCCCTCAGCTTGTAGAACACTTGCTTTCTTCTTTCTCAAATAATGACAAAATATGACAGAAAGTCTCCATGTCTTTAAAGCAGAATATTTTCCTTAGATGTATGTTTCTGTCTATTTTTAAGTTATTTCTTAAATTAGACATCTTATATTGAAATAAAGTAAAAGAAAATATTTCAATAAATTTTGACTTCATATGTCAAAATCACAGAATCATGGAATCATTTAGGTTGGAAGAGACCTCCGAGATCACCTAGTCCAACCTCTGACCTAACACTAACAAGTCCTCCATTAAACCGTATCACTAAGCTCTATGTCTAAACATCTTTTAAATACCTCCAGGGATGGTGACTCAACAAATCACTCTTATTAACCAAACTTGAAGACTGAGCTCATGTGAAATTCACCACAATGGCTAACACAGATACTGACTTGGACCTCACAAAAAGTAGAGGCAAATTTTTGTTAGAAAAGAGAGACTAGAATCTGAGGGACTGTGTGCGGGTGATCTCCTTTGGTCGGCTCAACAAGGTGCTGTGTGTAGGGGGGCACATTTGAAGTGCTTCTACACAAACGCATGCAGTATGAGGAATAAAATGGATGAGCTAGAAGTCTTGGCCCAGTCCCACAGCTATGACATCATCAGCATAAGTGAAACCTGGTGGGATGAGTCCTGTGGCTGGTGTGCTGCAATACAGCAGCACTGTTACAGGCTCTTCAGGAGGGACAGACTGGGTAGGCAAGGTGGCAGGGTGGTGATGTATGTGAAGTATGGGAAGGACTATGTGAAACTTCAAGTTGGCCATGGCAAAGTTGAGAGCCTCTGGGCAAGGATTAAGGGATGAACAAAGTGGATGTTGTAGTGGGAGTCTATTGAAGACCACCCAGCCAGGACAACAACGCTGATGAATTATTCTTTGCAGAACTATGAGATGCCTCGAGATCAACTCCCCTTGTCCTTATGGGGGTTTTCAACTTGCCAGACATTAACTGGAATCACCACACAGCTGACATGAGCAAGTCCAGGAGGTTTGTAAAGCACCTAGATGATAACTTCTTGGTGCAGGTGCTAAGGGAGCCAACTAGGAAAGGTGCCCTCCTAGATCTGTTGCTGGAGAACAAAGAAGGTCTTGTGGGAGACGTGGCAATTGGTGGTTGTCTTGGTCATAGTGACCGTGAAGTGATTGAATTTAGAATTTATGGCAGAAGGAAAACTGCCACCAAAACTTCAGCCCTGGATATGGGGAAAGCAGACTTCAGGCTGCTCAGGGAACTAGTCAGCAAGGTGCCCTGGAATGCTTTTGAATGGCATTGGTGTCTATCAGTGCTGGTCAATCTTTAAGCACTGCCTCCTAAAAGCACAAGATCAGGCAATTCCAAAATATCGGAAGTCAGGCAGGTGGGGCAGAAGGCTGGCCTGGCTGACCAGGGATCTTCTACTGAAGCTTAGGCGAAAAAAGAAAGTGTATGGCTGCTGGATGGAGGGCCAGGCGACAATGAAGGCATACAGGGATGCTGTTTGTGTTTGTAGGGAGAAAATTCATGTGGCCAAAGCCCAACTAGAATTGAAGCAGGCCATGTGTCCTGGTTTCAGTTAGGACAGACTTAATTTTCTTCCTAGTAGCTGGTAGAATGCTATGTTTTGGCTTAGGATGAGAAGAGTGTTGATAACACGCCAATGTTTTAATTGTTGCAGAGCAGTGCTTACACCAAGCCAAGGACGTCCCAACTTCTTGCTCTGTCCTGCCAATGGGCGGGCTGGGGTTGCAGCAGGAGGTGGGAGGGGACAGACCCTGGACAGGTGACCCAAACTAGCCAAAGTGGTATTCCATACCATCTGACGTCATGCTGAACAATACATAGGGGTGGCTAGCTGGGGGAGTTGGGTGGGACTGCTCGGGGTTAGCATCGGTCAGCGGGTGGTGAGCAATTGCATGGTACATCACTTGTTTTGTACACATTTTTACCAGTAGCACTATTATCATCGTTATTGTTATTATTATTATTGTTATTATTATTTTCCTGTCTAAATAAACTGTCTTTATCTCAACTCACGGGCTTCAATTTCCCATTTCTCTCCCCCATCCCAGGGAGGGATGGGGGAGGGTGAGTGAACGGCTGTGTGGTGTTTAGCTGCCGTCTGGGTTAAACCACAACACCATGACTGTGGGAGACAATAAAGAAGGTTTTTTTAGATATGAGGACAGAAAAAGGAGAACCAAAAACAACATAGGTCCGCTACTTGATAGGGAAGGTCTCTTCACAGACAATGACACAGGCAAAGCAGAGACGTTTAATGCCTTCTTCACCTCTGTCTTCAACACTGATGACGGGCTTCAGGACCCACGATGCCCAGAGCTGGAGGACCATGATGGTGGAAATGACAAACTCCCAACTGCCCCTGAATGTGTGTGGGATTTGCTGCTCCACCTGGATCCATACAAGTTCATGGTTCCGGACAGGATTCATCCCAGGGTGCTTAAAGAGCTGGCTGATGTCATTGCAGGACCTCTCTCAACAATTTTTCAACAATCTTGGGAATCTGGAGAGGTCCCAGTAGACTGGAAGCTGGCAAATGTTGTGCCAATTTTCAAGAAGGGTAAGAAAGAAGACCCTAGCAATTACAGGCCTGTCAGTCTCACGTCAGTGTCTGGTAAAATTATGGAGAAGATGATTCTTGAAGTTACTGAAGCACACCTGGGGATAATATGGTCTTTGGTCCCAGCTAACATGAGTTCATGAGGGTTAGGTCCTGCCTAACAAATTTGATTTCCTTTTATGATAAAATCACCAATCTAGTCAATCATGGGAAAACAGCTGATGTGATCTTTTTGGACTTCAGCAAGGCTTTTGACATGGTTTCCCATAGGATCCTACTGGACAAAATGTCCGGCATACAACTTAACAAAAACATTATACGATGGGTGAGCAATTGGCTGATGGGCAGGGCTCAAAGTGTTGTGGAAAATGGTGCCACACCGGGCTGGCGGATGGTCACTAGTAGGGTTGTCCAAGGCTCCATTGTAGGCCCAGTCCTCTTCAATGTTTTTATAAATGATTTGGATTAGAAAGTGTTCTGAGCAAATTTGCTGATGACACCAAACTTGGAGGAGTTGTGGACTCAGATGAGGGTGGAAAGGCCTTGCAAAGAGAACTGGACAGATTGGAGAGCTGGGAGATCACCAACCACATGAAATTTAACAAAAGCAAGTGCTGGGTCCTGCACCTGGGACGGGGCAACCCTGGCTATACGTACAGACTGGGTGACAAGACGCTGGAGAGCAGCCTAGAAGAGAGGGATCTGGGGGTCGTGGTAGACAGCAAGTTGAATATGAGCCAGCAGTGTGCCCTGGCAGCCAGGAGGGCCAACCGTGTCCTGGGGTGCATCAAGCACGGCATCGCTAGTAGGTCAGGGGAGGTGATTGTCCCGCTCTACTCTGTGCTGGTGAGGCCTCACCTCGAGTACTGTGTGCAGTTCTGGGCACCACAGTATAAAAAGGACATGAAACTGTTGGAGAGTGTCCAGAGGAGGGCGACGAAGATGGTGAAAGGCCTGGAGGGGAAGACATAGGAGGAGTGGCTGAGGTCACTGGGCCTGTTCAGCCTGGAGAAGAGGAGGCTGAGGGGGGACCTCATCACAGTCTACAACTTCCTCGCGAGGGGGAGTAGAGAGGCAGGTGACCTATTCTCCTTAATCACCAGTGATAGGACCCATGGGAATGGTGTTAAGCTGAGGCAGTGAAAGTTTAGGCTGGACATCAGGAAGAGGTTCTTCATGGAGAGGGTGTTTGCACACTGGAACAGGCTCCACAGTGAAGTAATCACTTCACCAAGCTTGTCTGAATTTAAGAAGCATTTGGACTGTGCACTTAGTCACATGGTCTGAATTTTTGGGTAGAGCTGTGCAGTGCCAGGTGTTGGACTTGATGATCCTTATAGGTCACTTCCAACTCGGGATATTCTATGATTCTATATAATACTGCGCTTTTTCCAATTTGGGGATTGACAAGGAGAGAGACATATCCACACTAACCAATCACAAAAATCTTTTCATATACAAACTGCTCTTTGTATCTCCCATCATCTGCAAGCATGAAACAGACTTCCACTCACTGTATGTAACCTACATCTTTTTGTATCAGTGTCCTGACAGGCTGGCAGTATCATGTTAGGCCCATAATCAGAAGGTAAGTAGGTATTAAAGCATCTCACTTTTTCCTTTACATACATTTGGGAGTCTGCCCTGTAGGTACCTGATTGATAAAGTGAATACGATTTCACGTCTTAGGCACAGAAAATGTATTAATTATTTTCACATACAGTATTGAACACCCTGGTACACAATATAACCTGTTATGTCAGAGATAATTTCTGTGGAAGTAAGGATAAAAATGAACTGGATTTACAGGCCCACAGAGGGTTTTTGACCACTACTCCAGGGCACATTATACATGCAAAAATCTGCAGGTTTTCATATCCTTGTAGAGAGCTGAGTGGTGACATTGTTTTGTGTTATTAAAATGCAGAATATCATTAATCTGGCAGTCATATTAAGTAGAAGGCTTAAGCTGTACTTATTTATAAAGGTTGATATAATACCAGATGCAAGTGGCAGTCAAGGATATTTATTTAACTGCAGTCCTCTTCACTCTTGGCACTAGTTGGCTGCTGCAGAACGGAGGCCAAGATAAGCTACTCCTCTTATGCATTAGAGGTAGATCTGCCGAGTACAGCTGAGAAACAGAACAACAGCAGTCATGCTGGTCCTATCTTTGTCACTAATCCTCCCTCTTGGCAGAGAAAAGACAACTTCCCAATGTGATTATTCTGGCACATGTTATGATCACCCAATGGAATTGAAAAGTAAACAAGTAGGTCTGAAAAGAGTAGCATAAAATTGTTTTTGTTGTTGTTGTTGTTTGTTTGTATGTTTGTTTGTTTTCCCCTGAAATTTTAGGTAGTAAAGAAATCGAGTCCATCACAAATAATGCAGGGTGAGGTCAGGTCATGGACACAATTTTATATTTGTTCATCCTCAAACTCCTATGTGGGATTTAATAAAATTGTTTAAATATATTTCTTGAATAATTAAAGCAAAATACTGAAGAATATCCATCATAAAGAAAGGCTAATTCATTGCAAGACCTCAGGGATAGTAATGAAATGACCAGTTAAGTTTCTTAGGTTTTGTGGAAACTTTCATCCTGGCTTGAACAAACAAGAGAAGACTGACATCAATCAGTTTTAGCTGTCTGAAAGTTAACAATAATTTTAAGTAGCTGACTACACTTCTGCTTCAATCAGGTTAAAATCACAGCTAGCACAAAATGAAGTTGTTCATTGCACTCCACAATAGCTTCTGAAAATGGTTTGAATGCATTTTCCTTTAGCTTACCCATTTCCCTTTACTGACTAAGAGGAGAGCTTGTATAACTAAATTCTTCAGTGTCGAATTACTTATAGTTTTCATCTTTACTCTTAACGTTCCTAGTACCTAGATGTTATTAATACTGGTGCAGCTAAAAACAAATATTAATGAGAGTGTCATAAATTCTCATGGGACTTTAAGAAACAACCATTAATAAAATTTCTACAGATAACCAGAGAACTTAACAGTGATAGTTGTGTACTAATCTCTGTTACTCCTTCTACAGCTTCTGATAAACTAAAAAATCAGTCTGATTAAGTCAATTTGTGTTGCAGTGCTCATTTGCATATCCAAGCAAAAGCAGCAGCAAGGATTTTTGTATTGCTCTATCTGCAGCTGCTGCTTGTTCTTTAACATGTGAGCTTAAATTTAGAAAATGTCATTCTGTTTGAGAAATGGGTTGAAAAATCCCAAATAATTAATTCCACTGCAGTTCTTCTCAGAAGGCCACATCTAAGAGGTATTTATTCACTCTAGAAAACGTACATGACATACTGTGAGCAGCACAGTCCTGCAAGGTTGTACCCATCCACTACATAAAGGTTTATCCTGATCCACTCCACTTTCCTGAGCTGTACCCAAATCTAGATTCAGATCAATATTCAAGTCAATACAATCAAATAGCAGTGCCTCACTAGTGTTAGCTTAGAGAAGCTGTAAAGTATTTCTGCAATCGTCATTTCCCCCTGAGCACACTGATGACATTTTATGTCTAATTTACAATAAGAATCCCAAAGAAGATCTAGCTCCTCTGACAGCTAACATTGAATGATCCCTGAAATCATTCAACATTAAACAAGCTTTCCTGGTCAATGTTTTTGTTCATCTCCACCATGCTTATTAATGATTTATTTCATAAAAAAGTAATAATAGACAAAGTAAAAATGCAGTCATTTGGCAGAAATGTTAACATTTCCTTTTGTCCAGAGCTTGATACATATGTGTTGTAGAGGGAGACACTGTATTTCATATTCAAAAAACTAATTTTAAAATATGTACTTGCAAATATATTCAAATACTAGAAAGTAATCAAAGTTTAATATGATATTAATTTCTTATTTTGTGGGTACTGTGCAGAGTTTTTAAAACAGATTTCCTTCATCTGAATAATTCACAACTTCTTGGACTAAGAGACATTTTGAGATTTTTATTCAGCACTTGCAATCAAATATTGTTTTGTTTTTCAGCACAGTAGTCCAGATGTTCATTGACTACTATAGAAGTTGTGATAGATCCACTTTTCAAAAATAACCAATTTTCTTCTTTTGCACAGTAGCATTCTATGTTTATTCGTAGAAATTGATTGGTTTCTTTGAAAGCTATATTAGCATCATAAGTAAAAAAAAAAAAAAAAAAAAACACCACCACCAACAACAAAAAAAACTATAAAATATTAATTTAGATAGTGAAAGTCCTAGTTGCTTGCAAGGAGGAACCTGACAAGAAAAAGTTCTGCTGCAGAATAAACTTTTAATGTTGTTAGCAGTAAATTAAGTGTTCATAAAAGAATGCAGAAATTGTTTTACAAAACTATGAAAACTTGTGCTTTATTAAATTTCCTTTACAGTAGGTTAAACTATTATTAAAACTTGAAAATAAATGATCTTCCCTAGTGGTTATAATCAATCCTGAAAGATGTCTTGCTGTTTACATTGGCTTAACATCATTCCACTTCCATTTGTCCTATACAAAAATCCACTGATATTTCATTTTAAATGTGTTTATGGTATGACTTCTTATCAAACATTAACTTAATATAATTTTATTACATCTAAAGAATTTTATAAACAGCATTGTCAAAAAGTCTCTGGACTGAACAAATTATTTTTTTATTGAAAGCAAGTGGGAACATGAACTCAATAGAGGTTATTTGTATTGTGTGTAACCAATGTCTGTCATAATCATGGTCTAGTAGTTGACTTTATATATAAATATACCATCAGGGAACTCTTAGCAGGCATTTTTTTTTTTTTTGTAAAAAAATCCAACAAAATTATCTCCACTGTTGATGATGAACTTTGTAACATCTGAGCCTTTGCTTTTCTAAAGCCTTAAATTCTCCATGGACTGTGTGTTACATGCATGAGAGCAAGGAAGACTGACTGACCTGCTGACTGTGCCAATTCAATTCAATTCACGTCTTCCAAGTCCTTATTGAAGTAAAGGTTGTTCAGGGAGGGACAGAGGCTTCAGTGTTGATTACAAGGCTTTATTTCAGTGATTTGATAGGTGGATCTTCAGTTAGATCTCAGACCTTTTCCAGGAGTATAGCAAGCCTTTTATAGAAAGCCCAGTGATACTTAACATTTATTGCAAGTTTTGCCACCTTGAGGAATCATATTAGCAGTCTAGTTGGATATTAGGGAATCCTCCAAATGTGTAGAAAAATATTGCCTAAAATTACAACCAAAATCATCCAAGAATATCTGTTCTTTCCAGGATATGTTATTTTCCAGTTCAAACGTGGGTGGCAATAGCTTAATTTCTTATTCTGTTCAGTTTCTTCTCTTCTAAGTTCATGTAAAACATAAGAATTGCTTATCACTGGACATTTCTTAATTACCTGTGAATATGTTGAATATGTTTTTTTTTCTTTTTTTAATAAAGAAAAGGGAAAGTTAAATAATTTGAAGTGTCAGTGATGAGTTTTCCTCTACAGGAACAATACAGTTTCCTTTTGTACAGGAACAATAATTATTACATAGCAAATGTTCCTCCCTTCCCCTCCCCTCCCCTCCCCTCCCCTCCCCTCCCCTCCCCTCCACTTCCCCTTCCCCTTCCCCTTCCCCTTCCCCTTCCCCTTCCCCTTCCCCTTTCCCTTTCCCCTTCCCCTTCCACTTTCCATCTTTTCCTCTCAGCAGTGTAGTCACTGTAGAGAAAGACTGGCTTTGCGAGAGGGTGTGGATTCAAGTAATTATCTCATTCATGTTGGTACAGATAAGCTGCTAAATATGCATATGATTGAAAACGGAAAATAAGATTGTGATAATGGAAGAAAGTTCTTTAATATCAATATCACAGTATCTATGCTAAAAGCTTCACTTCTTAACTATTTTAATTAAAAAATCAGAAATCATCATAGTTCCATACACATTAACTGCCAGAAAAAAAAAAAAAAAATATTAATGATAGTAGGTGCTATTAGTAGCAAAAGACTGTGATTTTACTAAATCTAGTTGAGGCTTCTTCTACAGTAGTGTTGACACCATTGCATAAGTACTCATGTTTATTTTGGACTCAGAACCATGAAACAATATCCACTCTTTCACTACTAGCCAAAACAATTCATTAAAATATACTGAATGTTCTAATAAATTGTCTGCATTCAGCACACAGAATAAAGACAAATTGCAAAGTAATTTGACTGAAATTCAGGGGAAAATAAAGAACTATGCATAGTATCATGGAAATTAAAAATCACATCTGCTAATTCTTTGTGCATAACAAGAACTTAAATTTGTTAGACAAATTACTTGCTGCACATTATATGCATCAACCTTATTTTAGATTTCTGATTTTTACAACTTACCACCAGGGAAAATTTGTATATCTGCATATTTCATGAAGAAATCAGCACATGAAGAAAGTTCAATAAATGCTACACATTCCATCCTTATTAAAAAAAAAAAAAAAAAAAAAAAAAAAAAAAAAAAAAAAGGAGCTTGCTCAAATCATGCTATGTTACAAAGGAAAACCATAGAAAATAATAGGTTCTGGACAATTTCATTTTCTTTCATAGCACTTAATTTCTAATGAACCCAACAAACTGTTCCAAACAGTTGGATTTTTGTGAGTTCTACATTTATATATATAAAAAAAAAATAAATAAATAAAAAATAAAAAAATAAAGTACTGTTCAGCTGAAATGTTTTAAAGGCCTTTTTAGTGACATCTTTAGTTGTATTATTTTCCAGTACTAAGTGATGATATATTTTGCTCTGTCTTGTTAGGGTTAAAAAGCAAATGCTTGTTGTAAAAGATTTCTCACCTTGGGCTTGGGATACCCAGGACCGGGAAATAAATAAATAAATAAATAGATAAATCCACAAAATTGAGACTTCAAAACTTTTTGTCTATATGTCCACAAGTGACCTAACAAACAAGCTAGTTTAAAAACAAAACAAAACAACAACAACAAAACCACTTCCTTCCAAGACTTAACTACTTATAAAGGAATGACACTTTTTTTTTTCTTAATTTTTACTTTTTTTTTAGAAATCAGATACTCTTCATAACATGTTTAGTGCAGCTTTGGTCTTTTTGTTTGGTCCTCTGAGTAAAAGAATTCTTCAATCACCCAGAACTATCTAGAAGCCAGAGCCTAGTCATCCAAAAATCAGATGACAGCCATTGATAGTAGAGAAGCCTGGACTATAACCCTTCCTAAATTCTCCATTAGAGATTAGAATATATGCTAGCATTTATATATAGCATATATATAGTATTTTCATGCACCTTAACATATTATTTCACAGAATCATAGACTTATTACAGTTGGAAAAGACCTCCAAGAATCTGCTCCAGCCATCCCCCTACCACCAATGTCACCCACTAAACCATTTCCCTGAGCACCATGTCCAACCTTTCCTTAAACACTCCCAGGGATGGTGACTCCACCACTTCCCTGGACAACCCGTTCCAATGCCTGCTACTCCTTCTGAGAAGAAATGTCTCCCAGTTTCCAACCTAAACTTCCCCTGGCACAATGTGAGACCCTCTAGTCCTATCACTGGTTATCTGTGAGACAAGGCTGACCCCGAGGTCCTCACCATTTCCTTTCAGATAGTTGTAAAGAGCAATAAGGTCTCCCCTGAGCCTCTTCTTCTCCAGACTAAACACCCTAGTTCCCTCAGCCACTCCTCATACGACTTGAGTTCCAGGCCCTTCACCAGCTTCGTAGCCCTTCTCTGGACATGCTCCAGAGCGCTGGACCCATAGGCAGTATCAAAGTCTTTGTCAGACTCTGAGTGTTCCTCAGAGTCTGAGTCTCAGAGTGTTCCTCAACTCTTTGATTTACAATATCCCTACCATATTGCTCTGCACTCCTTTCATCTGTACAGCCAGTTAAATGTTTATCAGGTATCCCTGAAGGACCAAGATTATAAAAGATAAAGATATAATATTTTCTTTATAATAATAAGCAAGATTTCTAGGTAGGTAGATTTTAAAAAAAGCTACAGAATGACATATTTTCCGTTTTCTTGTTTTGGTGACACTTCTACTGAGATAAACCAACATATTTATACAACAAATATCTTAATAGGGTTGTCAGTGTCCAACATTCATGACTTAGTTCACAGCATCTCCTTGTCATTAGACTCTGCTTCAACATATTAATATCGCTGTGGAAGAGGACTGAAGTTTGTTTTACATGTACATTGATTGGGTCAGGTTATATAGGTCACAGTTAAGAGATGTCACATAAAAGTTGTTATAGCTGTTTTCCTTGGCTCCTTATCTGGTGCAAATTGTAATAACTCTGTTGTGTATAATTTTTATTCCCCTGGAACTTCAAACCATTGTTTCAAGAATGCAATGAGAAATTTATATAAATTCATCTTTCATTATGATGTTCCCATTGCTCAGCTCTAACTATTCCTTATGCTGTTTCTGCTCTGTCAATTACAACCTTTAATATAATTTTTTAAAAGTCTGGTCAAATAGGCACAGTAATACCTTATGATAATAACAATTTCACTCTTTAATGCTGGAAACTTTGTTTTATTTTTCTCTGTTTATGCAACAGAGAAATCACCAAGTCAACTTGGTAATTTCTGTGTTGCACCACTATAAAAACAGCTGAAGTAAAAATAAGTAAACATAAGTCAAGACAAGTAAAAGAGAAAGAAGACTGATAAAGATGAGGGTGCATGGAGGGGTAGTTGAGCTCTACCCTCTTTAACAGATATGACCATAAGGGGAAATTTAAATATTAATGAAAATACTTATTTCCCAAAGGCCTAGCCAGCAAAGAATGCTGAAAGAGATAATTTACTAAGCAAAGGAACAGAGTGACTGAAAAATAGATTATCACTGAAGTGTAAAACAAAGGCAGCTGACATTAATAATTAATTGAGGAGGTTTCCTGTGGAGGTTTAGATGAGCTACAGGCACTATGAGTCACTTGGCTAGCCGACTGTTATGATCCCTTTCAGAGAAACTCTTATTAATGTGTACATCCTGTTTGCCTGGTCTGAGTTACCTGGAAGGAAGTAAAATCCTAATTGGGAATTTTTATCTGTATTGAAAGCTGTACCTGCTGTGCTGTATAAATGAAAGCTGACAAGTTACATGTTTAGATTGTTGCAGGAATAACTACTGGCACCTAAATAGAAGATGTCATCTTGTTCTCACACTGTGTTTCTCTATACATGTATGCATACATGCTTGTCCTTATATACAGAGGAAGGACTGCCAAAGTATTTTACAACTGGAGATGCTCGGAGAGCAGCTGAATTGATATGATACAGCAAGAACCACCTCTTAAACTATGAAATTATTATTATTATTTTTTTCCCCCACAACAAATGTGTTGAGATTTGCCTCTGCTTATTTACTGTGAATATACTGTGAACACACGGTATAGGTCCCCAAAAACAGGAGCTGTGGCATGTAACTAAACTTATTGTAATCTGAAGGCATCTTATTGTCCTCAAAATTGGTCTAATAGGGGAAAAAAAGCCACACTTTTCTTTGTTACCTAGTGCATTGTTCTGCTCTTGAGGATTGCTCTTACAGTTGCGGATCACAAGCAAAAGGGGCTGAAGGTTCCTTGAGCTCCAAGAAGAGGATCTCAAAGATTTCCTAAATACATACAACTAAGTGTAGGAAATGAACTTATGTTTGCAACAATGTTTTTCAAATCAAAGACCAATAATACACTTATGTCCATACAAGACCATCTGAAAATCCAATTTTGGATGGAGTTTCTGTTATGGTTATTGAAATTATCAAAGTGATAACTAAGAACACAATGATCAAACATGCAATGTACAAAGGTGTATGTGCTAAGTATGGGACAGATAGGAAAAAAAAAATGTGAGGAGTGGTGGAGAGAGATAAGTATGAATAGTCTCTTTTGTATAAAAGGCGTTTGTTTCAAATATAATGGTAGATTCTTTGTATATTGAATAAACAGGAAGAAACTGGAACCTATTTCAACACAATTTGCAAGTGGTAAAAATGCATGAATTTTCTTAAAGAAAATTATTTTTTTAGTGCTGAGCTTTCTAAAATGCTGTATACCAAATATCAGCATATTGCTTTCAGGAAAAGAAGGACACATGCCAAGCTATATACTTCAAATATGTTTGGTGTGAAAGATATGTGTTCTAAGCTTGGTGTTTTGGAAATTAAAATCTGCAATATACAGCTTTGGAGTGATAACCATGCACAATATCCAAAGCATTACCACAGAAATTTCAGCTATTAATACAGGTAACTACTGGAACAATATCCCTCTGAGTATCTGTCAGATTACCTGCCCTTTTACATAGAGAGTTCTTCTGAATTAGACTTTTAATTGCATTAAGACCAGCTTTGTCTTTTGAATTGCTTACCATATTATTGCAAGACATTTTTAATTTTCTTGACAAAGATTTGCCTTTGTCTCACTAGGCTAAGCTTTAATGAAGAAGCATCAACAAAGCTAACTGTTGCACAAAGAGGGACCGAAGACCTTTGTGACCAATGATGTGGTTGTCATGGAAACTGTTTCTGTTTCTGTCACTCACCGGGAGCCTTTCAGGTAAATCAAGACAAAACCAAGAAAAATCTGCTTATTATTTGAAGATTTTTAACTGCAAACAGACATAGGAATATGTAAAAGCATGCCAGAGATGATAACGTCATTACTAAAACTACATGCCTAAGTGGTGTAATTGTAAAAAAATATATTAACAGATTTAAAAATGCTGTCCATCTGCCTTTAATTCATAGGTAAACCTGAATAACATTAAAATAGACAAAAGCTAAGTATCTTACTTGAAAAAGAAATGCTAACTTTATTATTAAAAAAAAAAAAAAGAAGAAAAAGAAAGAAAAAATGATTAATTATGACAGTGTTTTCCTAAAGACTAACAGGTGTAGAAAGCTTCACATTGGGATTTGTGAATTCTTAACCATGTTCAAATTTTAGAAACTAATTATTAGGTTGTTTTGTTAATACTGTGAATGTTTTATTGATCATTCTGACTTTTGTCTGTCTAATAAGTATATTTCTTCTTCTCACGGCATTAACTTGGTTGGCTTTATCTTTGATAGTAATAAAACGAGTTAATCAATATTCATTTAGACTTCTCGTATGGGAATTTTTGCAATTTGATAACATATAGTCTCCAATTGATTTTTTTTTTTTTTTTTTACCATATGATTTTCATAATGCTGGCCCTTCTTCTCCCTGTCAGTTAAGTTATTCTTTTCTCAAATTCTCCCTAAATTTATCATTTTGTGTCATCACAGGATCAAATCTTGTTTGACAATATTCAGTGAAATTATATATTTGAGGTTGTTATAATACTGTGATATTGGAGACACAAATTTACAGAACTGCCTATGGATATTCCTTGAATGTATGTCCGTTGGAAGCATATATGAAATGGTCAAATCTAATCTGGTTTTCCTAATGTAGCTTCATTATACTGTGTTATCTAAACCATTTTTCATTATCACTCTCGAACACGGAGCGTTCTTCTCTTTTGTCCTGCATTATCAGGCATGTTTGTCAATATTTGTATGTTGATGGTTCTATAAGAGTGTTAAAACCAAGCATATTAAAATGTAATTTTATTTTTCTTAAGTTGAAGATTGTATTTTTATTGATACAATTTCCAAAAATTTTTATGCAAAATTCAAAAACATTTCAGAAATTAAAGTCTAGAATTTCTGCTTATGAGTTATGTCTTTAACTTTGAAAACTGAGTGAAGTCAATGTCTGGCAGCAGGTATTAGAGTGATATTAGTGTACCTGAGTATGCATTCTATTTCTCAGAAATCTTCTTGTACTCAAATGCAGTAGAGTAGTAAAGTAGTAGAGTTTGCTCCAAACAGAATTATCTAAATCTATACTATAGCATTTTGCAAAATGTATATAACACATTTCGTATGATGGCACTTTCACATACTAAAATTGCAAATGCATGAAGAAGTTTCAGTTGTTTATGTCAACCACTGCTTAGGTAGATATATTAAACCAACATTTTGCACAGGTTTTATAGCATTAGCAGTGACCTTTTCTAATACAGCATTAAAATATGTAACTACTTTGGAACTTAAAGTCAGTATTTACAGATGTATTTTATTCAAATAACATTAATGTCCTGAAATGTCTTTCTAGTCATTCAGCACAATGTTTAAAATTAAATGACTATTACTCTTATCTGTTTATTTGCTACTTATACTTGACAGTTATAGATTGTATTCTTCTTTATACATTTCATTTTGTCTTGTGATTCTGTAAGATTCCTAAAGGTTTATTCCATATTAATGGAGTAAATTTAGACTCCTGTAAGAAATCATTTTAAACTACAGTACCTGTTTTTACATGTTGAGGTTCCTAAAATGTATGTTGTAGCACATATATTTCTCTCATACACAACAATATTTTTAAATAATTTTAGTTGTAATAATCACTTATTAGAACATTTAATGCTATAGAGCTGAAAGATAAATAAATTGGATTCAAAGGTATTTTAATTAACTTGTCAATGTACCTGGTAATTTACTTTTTCTGTACTTTTCACATTTTATTACATAATTCTGCATTTATAGCTGCTTTTGCATTGCAGCACTCACTAGAATATGTTTACAACAGTAAATAGTTCTTACCGTTGATGCAGCCTGGTAAGTTAGATGCCTGAATGCACTGTTCTTAAAGAGCAATAGATATTGATGCTGCTTCAGTAAGATAAAATTCATCCAATTCCTGTTGTTTTGGGCTATGTTAAATTCAGTACTTATCCATTAAATCATCAGATCATGCGATCATTCTTATCAGCAGACTGTTTGGAAGAGAGTACTACATTGTTGTATTGATTTTGCAGTGTTGAGGGAAATCATCCAAGAAAAGGAAGATGACCTCTGTGGTTTGTGTTGACTCTATTTTTATATTATTTTTATTTTAATGCTGACCCAGGTATTTTGGGCTTTGCTTATGCATAAATATTTGCAAGTGTGCTTAAGCTGTGTCAAAATGAATTGTGGGTGGAGAAAAAGTATATTTTCTGACTACCAGACTGAGGACAAAATTATGTCTCATTCAAATTTGATTGTTTTAGTGTAAATAACAGTAAAGCTCATGGTTATACACTTACATTCTGAGAATTTTTACATTTATGAAGTGTCAATAATTAACACATGCAAAGAAACTCTCAAAATTGATAATATGTGGCTTCTTTTCTTATGGCAGATAATTCATTTCAAGCCAAATTGGAGCTGAAGAGGAATTAAGATATTATTTTAGGCCTAGGGCCTGCTTTATTCCTGAACAGACAGCTGGGGTAAAATATGCTTTTCTTTTTTCCTCCTTATGAGGTTTTCCTGTAGGGAAAGACCTCCAGCTGTAACAGAATAGGTTACCAAAGATAGACTGTTAATCTGAAATTCAGAGGGGCCTTATGTAACTGATTCACTTAGAGTAATACTTGAAGTGAGTTCAGAGGTGGCCATCTTAAATTTAAAAACAAGATAGACAATTTAACTTGTTGGTAGTAGTCAACTTTCTTGAGTTATTGTTGAGTTACTGAATTATCTATATATAATTATACATTTTATGTATATGTTCAGGACAGTTAATCTGGAATAACAGCAGCTGACAGGTGTCTATTGACTTTTCAGTAGCACAGAATACCACAGTGTGGCATTGACAGCTTTTCCTTCTGGACGATGTGTTTGCCTGTGTGTTCCTGTTGTGTAGTCATGACATTATGATTCAGACTGCACTGTCCTACGTATAACAGGACTATGGTTATGTTCTCAGGGTTTTACTGGCCTCATTCCTTTGGATCATTTTGCAATCTGCTTTTATGTGTATAGTAAATGTTATTAAATTTATTTTATTTTATTTTATTTTATTTTATTTTATTTTATTTTATTTTATTTTATTTTATTTTATTTTATTTATTTATTTTGGCTAGAGATGTCAAGGTTTTCTTGTACTTATTTCTCAGAGAACCTGGAATTGAATATTGCTGGAAGACATTGTTTTAAAGCAGCCCACCCTGAATTTGCAATGAGAAAAATGGGTATGTTTCTCTGTGTTTCAGGAAGAAGATAAATGGTTTTTATAACAGAATAAGATCACTTCAGATTATCAGCTAACAGTTAATAGAAAAAGTAAGACATTGGCTTTTATTTGCAGATGTAAGACACTTGACAAAAGCCAGCTTGAGAGTAGGGCTCCCTGACATTCTTTTTAATAACTATTGCTGCCTGTGACAAGACACTTCAAATTTTAAATACATGTTAAAGAGTACATAATAGATTGAGTGGCATTTGTAGAGTTCTGATTCTGTTTTAATCTGACATATATTCCTTATGCCTTTTTATTCCCTTGCTCATTTATCTACTTCTAATGTGTTATCACCTGCTGCATGTTAATCAGGTCAAATAGATACTCATTTTCTCTGTAAGACTTTATAATTCATGACATCAATGAAATTATAGGTATAATGAAAGTAGAAAGGACTAGGAAGATAGAAGCAGTATCTCTGAGACTCAGTGGTCATTGCTCATAGAGCCAAGTGGGTTAACTCTTGTCTTTAAACCTCATCTTTATGTACTATTCATTTCTCTCCACATAAAACATTCTTACTACCAGGCAAAAACTCCCTGACTAGTAATTTTTTCTTTCTATCTCTCAGTATGGTGCTCAAAATTAAAAACAGCATGACTTTTTCTGAACAGTTGCTTGCTAGAATACAACATGAATGGACACTTACCAAAATGCTCTTAAGTAAGACAGCATATGTGGAACAAACACAAGTGTCCTGTCTATTTCTGACCTACAGCTGGCAGTAAGTTGAGGTGCTTCCAGTCTTTTATTATGACCATTTCTCGCCATCTGGCTACTTGGAGGCTTTCAGAAATTGTCATCTGCACTTATCAGCATCCAAAACACATCTCAAACCTGCTCAATATGTGACCTTCAGAATTCCAACAGCCACTGACAGGATTAAAATTCATAGCCTAAGGTTCATGAACTCATTAAGCAAACCATATAAAGTATGCATACTACTAATGAGTGCCAGGGCTATTTCTCATTTTTATTCCTCCCCCTATTTGACAACATCCTTCTTTCCTCAAAACAGACAGTATACAAAAGGTTGCTTTTCTGCCAAATGAATGACAAACACATGAATGACTAGTGTTTATTATTGATAAGCCTATGCAATTACCAGTCTTCTTTCTCCCTCTCCCTTCCCCAGCCCCAAACTGATGACAGTATAGCAAATAGCATGCAGCTGTGTCACCTTTGACAGCTGAGCACAAAAGCCTGGAGACAGAGCTTTAGATAAGTATGAGAGCTTGGGGATGTTCAATTTCTTGGAGTTCCAGGTAAAATGGAAAAGTCAAAATACACTTCACCCTTCTACTGCCCACCCAGAAATACCATCCTCACAGACAGTACGAAGCAAGAGAAGAAACGACTTCTTGCAATGCTGAAATATAATGTAGACTGCTACTGTCTCATTTCTGGATTCAATGTTTGATTGAATTGGGGTGGGAAGCACTAACCTTCTGAATGTAACACTCTGTATAATTCTTAATTAAAAAGAAGAATTAAAAGGTTAAAAAAAAAATTACTCCTGCCAGAATCCAGTGTGTTTAATGTTAAGCAATCAGGAGCATTAAAAGCTGAAAAAGTTGTGGTTGTGAAAAGAAACTCTTTGAGTATGCCCATAAGGAAGTGCTTTTATGAGCAACCCTTCAGCTTGTTTGCATGGATTTGGGAGGGAGTTCAGGTGTTGTAGTCATTGTTGTTTATTTGTTTTTGTTTTGTTTTCAATTAAAAAAAATATAAACTATTTCAGTTTTTATACCTACTTGGGTCTATGCAATGATATTCAACCATATACTAATGCGGTGATATCATAGAATATCCTGAGTTGGAAGGGACCCACAAAGATCATTGGGTCCAACTCCTGGCTCCACACAGAACCACCCAAAAATCTGACCATGTGTCTGAGAGCGTTGTCAAAACTCTTCTTGAACTCCAGGAGGCTTGCTGTTATGATTACTTTCCTGGGAAAAAGGAAGTGCCAACCACCTTCTCAGTGAAGGACCTTTTAACATTCAACCTGAACTTCCCGTCTCAACTCCATGCCATTCCCTCAGGTCCTGTCAGTGCTCACCACAGAGAAGAGATCACTGCCTGCCCCACCACTCCCTTCGTGAGGAAGCTGCGGGCTGCCACGAGGTTTCCTCTTAGTCTGCTCTTCTCTTGGCTGAACAAACCAAGGGATCTCAGCTACTCTTCATATGTTTGCCTTCTAGGTCTTTCACCATCTTTGTAGCCCTCCTTTGGACACTTTTTTTTTTTTTTTTTTGTCCTTTTTATATTGTAGTGCTCAAAAGAATGTTCAAGGTTGCCCCTTCCCAGGTACAGAATCCAACATTTGCTCTTGTTAAACTTAATGCAGTTGGTTAGTGTCCAGCCCTCTAATTTGTAAAAATCTCACTGCAAGGCCTCTCTGCCCTTGACAGAGTCAACTGTTCCTCCCATTTAGTGTCATCTGTAAACTTACTTAGTATAGGACCTTCTAAAGAGACTATTACCATCCATCATAACACACCAGTCACAATATGTGAAATATAGTGCTTCAACTTGCACGGTACTAAATACTAGGGAACAATAGATGCTTTACTTTTAGCATGGAAGTAATTGATGTGCTAGGTCTATCCGGAACTGAGTCCATGGTAAATGTGAAAAATATTTTGAATCAGAAAAAAAAAAAAAACAAAAAACAAAAAACAAAAAACATGTATACAGGAAATAATTGATTAATATTTCATCACATAAGGGTAGCAATACATCCACTAATATCACCATTACACTAGAATTTAATCACCTACCTAACTATACTTTCTCAACTTATTACAGTTAAGTTAGTTAAAAAGCTTCAACCTCCTAGCAAGCTCTTATCAATCATAGAGACAACTGTGGAACAGGTACTTAGATTAGCACCAATTTGGAACTGGGATGACAAATCTTTCTCCAGAAGAATTTTTTTGGTATCTATTAAAAAAAAAAAAAAAAATTACGATGATGCTATTGTTACTATCAACCTGGAGAAACCATAATCTCCACATCTATCCTTATTTTTGCATTTCCTCTTATGTGGTGGATATGTCTTAGTGTGACAAGCTGTTTAGTGTATCTTGTTTAGTCTGTTTAGACTGACACTTTCACAGTATTTTCTGTTGCATTACATGTGATATTAAATCATACGTTTTTTACTGATAGGAATATACAAAAACATAATGAAGCAATGTTGTTGTGTTGTTGTGTTAAAAATAATAGTTTTGCCTTGCATTCTCACAATTTACACAGAAATATCTATTGATTTCAAGATTACATCATACAATAAAGACTCTTTTCCTCTTATTTATATCATTTTGGAATGATATTGGAGATGACAAAGTATTTGAATTCAATCCTGATGTGAAATCCTGGAGTGAAAAATGTCAGTCAGTATTACCTATTTACAGTGGTTTCAATTAATGTGTTTGTTCATCCCTCTCCATCTTTGTGGTTAAAATATTAAAGACTAAATCTCTTCTGACTTCAAAAGCCCATCATTTGAAGATACTTAACATCTTTAGCATTGATATAAGCTAACGTGTATATTAGAGTAAAATCAAGAAAGAGACATTCAGTTATTTAGTTTTTCTTGTTGTTTTACTTTTTTTGCCTGAATTTTCTTTACTGAAGAAGTAAAAATAAAAAAATCAGGCAAAAAAAAGTTTATTTCTTTCTTCAAAGAAAAAAAAAAAAAAAAAAGCAGCTTGTTTATTTTTATGGGCTAAGATGTTAAGATAATGGCCTAATAGGAAAATAATGTTATTAAAGCTATTAGAGCATCTTTTAAAATAGTGCTAGTGGGGTGAATTCTGTTGTCAAGAAGTTGTCATGAAGAGCTCATGATCCGATGTCATGCAGAACCTCATGTTACACAAAACATCAACCATACAGGCCCTCATTCATCTAATCTAATGTATATGTTTAAACTGAAATACCTAAAAGTATAATGTCTCTTCTCCCCTGTATAGTCAATGGACAGAGATAGCCACTAGGGCAGCTAAACACATCTGTATCTGAATTGCTATGATATTAAATTTTCATAACAATGGAAGACATAAAAAAATAAATAATAAATAAATCTAAGGTAGTGCATTTCCACACTGTACCTTCAAAACTTTTATAATAACAATGAAAGCTTTGACTGAGGAGGAATGAACAGTTTTGTGTGCTGGGTCATTCAGAAGTGTCCAGACAGTGAGTCCTCTCCTCATCCTGGCTGTGAGATGGCTCAGCGTAGTCAGGCAAGTGTTATGGAAAATGCCCTGGCCATGGGGTGCCAGAAAAATATCACCAACCCTCAGGCAGCTTCCAGACTCTGAGAAATCTTTAGAAAAAACAGTGGGTGGCAAATTGTATTATTTCCTCCTGAGCACAATCCGTAACTTTTTCCTTACACCCAGCACCTCCAATTACCATATGAGGAAAGGTCATTAAAAAAGGCTCACACAGTTAAATTTAACAGAACAATTTGGCTACTAGAACAGTCAATTGGATCCATTTGATAAATGTTGCTTTTTTTTTTTTTTTCACCCCAAAGTAATTTTCAAGTTTGTAGCTGGTGTAAAACAAGGTCACAGAGTCTGCGTAGAGACTGACTTATCATCACTAGAACAAACCAACAAATCTATCTCTCAGGTAGAGTGTAAAATGCTTGCCCTCAGCCAGAAGCTCAGCTGAACAGGACCATGGAGGATAGCATTTCAGCTGTATGCAGCACAGTGAAAGATGGCATATGCCAACTTAAAGTCACCACTAAGGATACACTGGTTTAATTCATAAATTCTCCTACTGCCATCCAGCAGGATGTTAAAAGTAGCTCTTTAGTATTTTCACCAAATATTTAATGTCTTTTCTAACTACTGCTGTGAGCAGCACTTCACCAGAAGTCCTCATCCCAGGAATCTCTGCTACTTTTATTTACAATACTGGAAATTAAGCCATTGTGCAACATATTGCCACAGTGATAAGCTTTTTGCAGGAATATTTGTAATAGGTTCTTGTAATAGGCTTTCAAAAGTAATTCATTGTGTGAAATGGTCATCATTTTCCCTAAGTGTACTTCTGCATGACTGGTGCTCATGATTAGAAGTAATAAAACCAGTAACACTGGGTAGTGGGCCCCAACAAGCAACTGAGCCTGTTTCTCTTTCCTCTAGTGCCAGACTTATACAAGTAGTTATAATACAGAATAATTTCCAGTTTCAGTGTGGCATTTAACAATATCACAAATACAAAATAAAATTAGTCATTAAGTTCATTTCAAAAAGTCATTAGAGGCTAGAAAAATGTTTTTTAAGCATTGCCCTGGCCTTTCCTAATAGGAATGCAATGAAAAGGCAGTGAAACCTTTTAAATGATGACAAATTCATCTTTGAAATTAGATAACAGTTTTCTAGTAATGAGGTTAAAACAATATTGGAACAGCTCTACTAGGAGAGCTTGTGGATATAACAATACTTCAAGTCAGAAAGTAAAATTAAATATCTTCAAAAAACAAGTGTTTTATCAAGTTTCTAATATAAAATCCACGGAGGATGTGGGTGAATGTGTATGTCTTTATGTGCTTTTGTTGGAACAGTATACTAATGTTTTTTTTCCCTTTTAAATAATTTTGGATGTCACTAATACCTATGGACTTGTTTTTATCCTTTTGTGGGGGGGTGGGGGTAGAGGTGGGTGGAATCGTGGGGAAGATTTTACTGAGAACATGGGAAGCTCTGTATTCGTTTCTTCCACAGAGCTGGTCAGATGTTTTCCAATGTGATATCAATTTATCAGATTAGAAGTGATCATGAATCTTTCTGGTTTTACTGTGATACAACCAGAAGAGCAAGATAGAACAACCAGATTGTTGGTTCCCATCCAGCTTCTGTTTCTAGCACTAGCAGCTAGTGCTTTTAACCCTAAGAAACGTTAAGCTCAAACCTTCTTAGTAATCCAGTTTACATGTTGCCTCCTATGTATAAAAATACATCATGGCTGTATGGAAAACCTTATTTCTTCTTTTGATCATTTTAGCCCTAAATAACTGATAGAAATACTATGTTATTCGGGTCTTAGAAAAAAAGAAACTGTATGTTTGTTTTTTTTTTGAGCTATTTCTATTTCTCACTGCTCAATTCCAACAACATTTGATAGGAAGCATATTATTATAAAAGTTCCTTGTTTCTTTCAGACTTCCAGACTTACTACTTTTCTTTGGTTAAACTTTCCACTCAGGCCTCTTCAGACAGTATACTGCCAAGGGAAAACTTGAGTTTTTATTTAGTATGGTCAAGCATATTTGGTTACAACAAGAGAATAAGCTATCAAATCACAATTACAGATCACACTTTTCAGTTAAACGAAACCTCTCTACTCTTCAAATGGGAAAGATTGCTGTAGCAAATAATATTACAAAGACTCAGTGGGGGAAATCAAATTGTTACATTGAACTGAATAAATCTAGATAATAAAAAATAGAAATTCATTTAACTTTTGAAAAAAAAAAAGCAAAAAAAAAAAAGCAAAAACAACAACAACAAAAACACAAAGCCAAAACAAATCAAAACCATCTGTTATCACTGTTATCATCAAGGAACCCATATAAAACTTCTTCAAAAATGATCCAAGGAGCTAAATTCTTTGTTCTATTGGAATGGAAAGTCATGTACTTATTCAAGTTATAGACTTTCTGCAATAATACA
The DNA here is from genome assembly GCF_963932015.1 of Anas acuta. Taxonomy (NCBI): domain Eukaryota; kingdom Metazoa; phylum Chordata; class Aves; order Anseriformes; family Anatidae; genus Anas; species Anas acuta. The sequence goes on from NC_088979.1 coordinate 13,346,896, forward strand.
ATTTTCTTCACACTGCTTAAATCCACAACTTCTTTGCATATGATAATTACACATGTAGTAATTGTGTTGAGGTAGTGATCAAATAACCTGTGTCCTTGCAAATATTTTCTGTCCCCCGTGTGCTAACAATATTTTTTCTTCCATATGTGCCCATCTGAGTAGTGGAAGTGGGTTCAACTGAGAGCATTCTTGTATAATACAAACTTAAAGTTTGTTGCCTATATCATACAAATATATCATATATCAGAATTCTTTATGCGTTAAAAAAAAAAAAAAAAAAAAAAAAGCTGGTGCAATTTTGTTTTTCTCTTTGTTTATAAAGTAAAAGGTTTTACCACCATTTGCAAATACAGCTCCTTTCTGAAGCCACCCCACCTGGGTCGTATTTGCAAAAACTACTAAATTATGTAAGAATAAATTTTGTAGAGACTCTCCACAGTGGAGGCAAGCTGGCTGATGTGGAGCAGACACATATCAGATACAAAATAAATACACTTTGTAAGTATTGGAACACATGAACATGTGTAGCTATCAGGGAATCTTGCTTTTCCCAACTTAAAAATGCACTTGTCAACTCTATAGCTGTCTTTGTTTAAATTGCAGCTAGCAGTTTAGTGAAAGCAATTTCTTAACTGTAGTGTAACTAAACCTCTATCTTGAACTGAATGAAAATGAAGTGTGAAAAATAAATATCTGACAGAAAGTATGAAATGTGCATCTATTGTTCAGTGCTAAGGCTGTGGGAAGCAGAGTTTATTGAGCTCTGTACAGCACCATGACTGGTAACTGCTTTGCTCAGTGGACTGTTTTGATAGGTAGTTTTTTTCCTATTAAGTGCAGTAGCGTGAAAATGCTGATAACACTGAAGAACATATCCTGAGATTTTGGCTTTTATTCAGCATGGTTAGCCGTGCTATGTACTGAGGCCACTTTCTGTAGTGGTTTTAGTTTATTTCATTGGATTTATTAACCTTAATGTTGGGTATTCGAGTACAAAAGCTTTAACTACTGTTCTGTTAAATACTCCATCAGAGTTGGTTTTGGCTGTTTTTTGCATGTATTATTTGTTGAGGGGAGGGAGGGAATTTCGTAAAAAAAAAAAAAAAAAAGGCAAAAAATTCAGCACTGCACCACGACAGCCATAGCAAATCATAAATTCCAAGGTGCTGTTGATGTCCACCATGATGTGAACCCTGTGATGGGTGCACCCTAGCTCTCCAACTATTCACTTGCAATTGAAGTACTAAACTGTTCAAAAAGTAAAAAATGGAAAGCCTCTCAAAAAGACTTAGAGTGCAAAATACACAATAGGAAGTAGAAAAAGGTTATACTGAACTAGTAGAGTACAGAAAAGAAAAGTTTTGCCTTGTAACTAATTTGAGATATAAGGTTTGTGATCATCTGTTCTAGATCTATTTATGTCAAAGATAGGCAGAAGGGGAAAAGTGAAATGGTTATATGACCTCTTAATCTTCTGCAACTACATCAAACCCATCCTGATCTGGTGACCTTACTCACCTGGGAGTGAGGTTAATAAATACACATTTAATCTTTATAGAAGTAACATTTAATTAGATTTCTATAATATAAAAGAATAATTAAATTTGGCTCAACATAATTATAGTTCAAAATAGCGTATTTTTCTGATTTAGTTTATTTTTCTTCACTAAATTCTTGTTGTTTAATCATTTCAAATAGAATATCAAGAAATTACGTTTTTTTTGTTTTTTTTTTTTTTTATTTGTCAAACTGTTCTTAACACTTCTTGATAGTTAATGTGCTGTGTTGATTTTATTGCTTTAATATGTTTCACCATTCATAAAATGGTTAAAGAAAAAAATAGGTAAATTCATGAGTGTGAGAATTAAGCTAAACTGAAGATAGTAGACGCCATCATTTCAATGACAATTTGTCAAATTATTTCTCTTGAGTGAATGTTTGAATAACTCTGGAGAAAAAATCAACAAAGCTGGTATTAAAAAGGAAAAGAAGTATACGGAATAAAAAGTTAGTTTCTCATTTTTTATTTTTGCCCCTGTAGTAAAGTCTAATATCATTTACAAATCAATTATTCTGATTATTTTAAATAATCTTTAAGACCCTTTTCAATTAACAGTGTTGTCATTCAATAAAATATCGTCATGTTGCAGAGTTTCAGAAAATATTTGACCACACTAATTTTGTGATTTGTAGAAATACCCAACAACACACTGTGGATGGAGTATAACACATCTATTTTAACAATGTAAAATCTTGATCAGTGAACTCAGTTTAAATTAGTAATCCAGTAATGTTTAGTTTTAACCTTTATAATAGTGAATATCATGTCACTCACTTATGAAAAAAAAAAAAAATCTTGTCATCTTTTCTGCCTTAGAAATTACAGAAAATATTCTGAATGTGCAGAAATAGCAAAAGTTAATCAATTTTACTTATACATTAACAATTACTTCTTTTGTGAAATAATTGACCTAGAAACAACTTTCTTTCCATTAATAGCACCAATATATTTTGTTCATGATTAGTTCCTTTTGATCTTTAAATTCAAAATGTCATTTGTAAAGATGACAGGTAACAATATCTGAAAGACAATTTCTCTTCTGCTACATATTAACTCAGATAATTAGATATTCATGAAAATTATTCTAAATGTTATAATATTTCCTCTTGGACATTCTAATATATAGGAATTAATTCTTCAGTTCTACTGATACACAGTACCATCTGGAATATGGACTTAATCTGCACACCACACTTATGTATGTGGACCAACTGAAGAGTGTGAGGAAGAATGGTTAAGTGAATGAATCAAAGTGTCTTGCAACAGAAAGAAGAAAGAAAGAAACAAACAAAATAATTTTTTAGAGAGTGCAAGGTACAGTCTGTGAATATGGAAACTGTCCAAAAATAGTAATGGACTTAAACAGTGAACAAATTTTTTGAACCCCAAACAACGATGTCCAAAGTAAAATGATGAACCAGAAACCATGCCTGATCTTTCCTTAAGTTATTTCAGTTTGTACTTAAGTTACATTGGTTTGGGCATTGTTTACCTCATTGTGTGAAATGGGGCCTAGTTTTTCTAACATCTTCAGTCTATTTGGTCTAACATATTTGGTCTATTTTTAATTTAGTTCATCTAACAGGAAAGAGTGATAGAGAAACAAATAAGATTTAAAAGATACCTCTAGAATTCTTTAGAATTCTTATTCTTTAGTTTTATGGTTGTGTCTCTGAAATATTTAAGAAATATTCATCTACATCTTTAAGGATGTCAAACAAAATTACAAATACTTGATGTGACAAGATATTCCTATGTGAGCTAGGTACTAGGTACTGTGAAATGTATTAAAAAATGAACAAACAATCAAAAAACAAAATAAACCAGACTCTTCTGAAATTCCCAATCTTCTGTCTTCTTTTCATCACTTGTCATAAATAATTCTTATAACTGTGGTAGTATTAATTTTCATATCTCCAGACTTGCACAACAGGTACTATAGTGCAATCTGACAGTTTTGTGGGCATGACAGAACGTGTTTTCTCAGAACCATTTTTAAGGTTAGTGGAGTTTTGCCACACCAGTCAAAACTTAAGATCCCCAGACAGGGAAAGAAACCCACAGAACTTAACTTGATACTTAATCGCATAAATAATAATAACATTTTTTTTTATTACTTGTAGAACACCTCTTAAATATTAAAAATGCTTAGATTTTAATAGGTCTTATATATTCATAAAAGAGGATAAAATTCTTTAGACTAAAAAGGTGAAAAAAATAAGTAGGAGATCTAAGCAAAAAAAAAAATAGTGTTTCAACAAATATATTCTAACTTAAGGCTAAAGAAAATTATGATTAAAAACATTCATAATTCTTAGCAATACTTTACAAAGGAAATTAATGAGTTCTAAAATCTCGTTTGCACTTTAATAAAGTATATTTTGTCATAAATTATAGAGTGCTGTAATGAACTTTTCTTAATTATCCTAATTTTGACATTACTGATGTCATTGAAAAAGTTCATTATGAACTACTAATTAATCTTCCAACTAGAGAGAAAGCATGTGGCTTTCTACAAAGGCACCTCATTTCCAACCTGAGTATTACTGGAACATTTTTATTATATCCGTTCCCATGAACTGTGAAACATTTTTATTTTTTTTCCTTTTCTTCTATTACTTAAACATATCCACCATTTTTCCTTCTACCATTCCTGGTTAGGGGAAGTTCCATATTATTTCACTCAGCAGTGTAGGCAGTGCTACAGTGTAGTCTAAAAAGCTCTTAATTCCTACAATATTTGGAGATATCAAATGGAGATATTATTAATCTGTGTAAAATATTTAAATATGTAAGTAATTTATAACACTGGCTCAGGGGAGATAAGTCTCACTAAAGACAGAATTAATCACAGTGTTTGCGGTATTTTCTTGATGTTTAAGAAATGAGAAGTTGTAAAATAAAATAAAATAATAATTAAAAAAAAATAGTTCTAGACCCAGCATGCTATTAGTGAAGACTTTTTGGTATGAAATAAAAGTAAAAGATTAAAAATAGATCTATGTCCTATTTTTAAATCCACAAAGTATTTTAATGTGTCTGCAGAGAAATTCATCAAAACTGCTTTCCCGTGCTCTGATCACAATATTCTCATAATTCAGTTTGAAGTAAGTTGCCTAGCATTTGGCTTAATTTATCTAAGAGTAGCCAAAAAAATATTACCTGCAAAAGTAGCAACCAATAAGTTTATTCTATCTGGGAGTCTTGAAACTTGTCTTGGTCTGGTTGTGAAAGCATGTCTTCAGAATGTCATATTGTCTGCCTAGGTACTACATGCTACATACGACTTTTGTGTATTACAGTGATGTGAAAGAATCTTTATGCCTTTAAGAGTCTGTGATCTGGGAAGTGACTGGATTTGCAATGCTGGTATAGAGTTGTAGGTCATTCTGAAAGTTCTTTCATTTGAACCCAGAGAATGTATCGATTCTTTGTAGAGATTGATTGATTGATTGATTGATTGATTGATTTTAGTGTGTCAGTTGTTTAGTTCTTGTCAGGTGAGACATGACCACAGCCAGCAGTGATACTAGTAGCTTGGCAGTTTTCCTCCATACTGCATTTAAATTGCAAATGGCTAAAAAGCTAGCTTAGCTTTTAAGCTTTTATTACAAATTTGAAGAATTACACACTTAGAGATGATTAATACTCAAGGCCATGCGCTAGCTAAGATAAACAAACCCCTATGTTCTTGATGTAATAATATAGCAATATTGCAAGTCAAATTTTAGATTAACAACATATTATTATGCCAGCAGGCAAGGATTCTGTTAATTAGTTCACAATTAGTCCCTGTTATTTTTAATCTCAGAGTATTAGATATTGATGGAATTAATAGATTAGTAGCTGTATTTTAACGGTGTCAAACAGGCCAAAATGCAAATAGGGATGGTTTTTAATGGGATTTATTGATTAGTTAAACAGCATATGTGCTTGTTTCGTGCTTGACCTGCAAAATTTGTTTGGTTTGTATTTTAGTTCTTAAAAAAATGCAAACACTAGGAACCACTTAATAATATTATGAAATAATTTGTTGCTTAAAAAAACTTCCCAATCATATAACTTTTAGGAATTACACATAGAGCTGATATGATGGTATGCTACTTAGATATATTGACATAACTGATTTCAAGAAGTCTCCATAAGCACGTTTAGGAAACCTGTAAACTTCACAGGTTCATAAATGTAAGATCAAATAATCAGAAATTATTTTATCGGAACTTCTAACAAAGCTAGCAATTTTCAAACTGTATGCTCTGCAACTGCTAGAAATGTTGATAGTAACTCTTCAAATCTACATATTCCACAGAATCACAGAATCACAGAATTTCTAGGTTGGAAGAGACTTCAAGATCATCGAGTCCAACCTCTAACCTAACACTAACAGTCCCCACTAAACCATATCCCTAAGCTCTACATCTAAACGTCTTTTAAAGACTTCCAGGGATGGGGACTCCACCACTTCCCTGGGCAGCATGTTCCAATGTCTAACAACCCTTTCGGTAAAGAAGTTCTTCCTAAGATCCAATCTAAAACTCCCCTGGCGCAACTTAAGCCCATTCCCCCTCGTCCTGTCACCAGGCACGTGGGAGAACAGGCCAACCCCCACCTCACCACAGCCTCCTTTAAGGTATCTGTAGAGAGCAATAAGGTCACCCCTGAGCCTCCTTTTCTCCAGGCTGAACAAGCCCAGCTCCTTCAGCCGCTCCTCATAGGACTTGTTCTCCAGGCCCCTCACCAGCTTCGTCGCCCTTCTCTGGACCCACTCAAGCACCTCCACCTCGATGTCCTTGTTGTAGTGAGGGGCCCAAAACTGAACACAGTACTCGAGGTGCAGCCTCACCAGAGCCAAGTACAGGGAGACGATCACCTCCCTAGCCCTGCTGGTCACGCTGTTTCTGATACAAGCCAGGATGCCGTTGGCCTTCTTGACCACCTGAGCACACTGCTGGCTCATATTCAGCCTACTATCAACCATCACTTTCAGGTCCTTCTCTGCCTGGCAGCTCTCCAACCGTTCCTCTCCCAGCCTGTAGTTCTGCTTGGGGTTATTGCGCCCCAGGTGCAAGACCCAGCACATGGCCTTGTTGAACTTCATGCAGTTGACCTCAGCCCATTGGTGCAGCCTATCCAGATCCTCCTCCAGAGCCCTCCTACCCTTGAGCAGATCGACACACGCAGCCTTTCCCTCATCCACCCAGCACATCACTTTGTCATAGAAGGAGATCAGGTTCGTCAAGCAGGACCTGCCTTTCATAAACCCATGCTGACTGGGCCTGATCGCCTGCTTGCCCTGCAAGTGCTGTGTGATGACTCTCAAGAGAATCTGCTCCATGAGCTTCCCTGGCACTGAGGTCAAACTGACAGGCCTGTAGTTTCCCGGGTCTGCCCTCCGGCCCTTCTTGTAGATGGGCGTCACGTTTGCTAGCCGCCAGTCAACTGGGACCTCCCCCGATAGCCAGGACTGCTGATAAATGATGGATAGGGTCTTGGCCAGCTCCTCTGCCAGTTCTCTCAGTACCCTTGGGTGGATCCCACCCGGCCCCATCGACTTGTGCACATCCAAGTGCTGTAGCAGGTCGCCAACCAGTTCTTCACGGATGGTGAGGGCCACATCCTGCTCCCCATCCCCTTCCACCAGCTCAGGGTACTGGGTATCCAGAGAACAACCGGTATTGCCGCTAAAGACTGAGGCAAAGAAGGCATTGAACACCTCCGCCTTTTCCTCATCTCTTGCAACTAAGTTTCCCCCCGCATCCAGTAAAGGATGGAGATTCTCCTTAGTCCTCCTTTTTGTGTTGATGTATTTATAAAAACATTTTTTGTTATCTTTAATGGCAGTAGCCAGATTGAGCTCCAGGTGAGCTTTGGCCTTCCTAATTTTGTCCCTGCACTGCTTCGCAACATCCTTATAGTCCTCCCTAGTGGCCTGCCCACTTTTCCAAAGATTATAAACCCTCTTTTTTCTCCTTATCTCAAGCCACAATCCGCTGTTGAGCCAGGCTGGTCTTCTTCCCTGCCAGCTCGTCTTTGGGCACGTGGAGACAGACTGTTCCTGCGCCATTAAGATTTCCCTCTTGAAGAGCGCCCAGCCTTCCTGGACTCCTCTGCCCTTCAGAACCGCCTCCCAAGGGACTCTACCAACCAGTGTCCTCTGCAGCACAAAGTCACCCTTCCGGAAGTCCAATACAGCGGTTTTACTGGTCCCCTTCCTGGCCTCGCCAAGAATAGTGAACTCCACCATTTTGTGGTCACTCTGCCCAAGACAGTTTCTGACCACCACATCCTCCACCAGTCCTTCTCTGTTTGTGAAGAGAAGGTCTAGTGGGGCGCCACCCCTGGTAGGTTCACTAACCAGCTGTGTCAGGAAGCTATCTTCCACGCTCTCGAGAAACCTCCTAGACTGCTTTCTCTGGGCTGTGTTGTGCTTCCAGGTTATGTCAGGGAAGTTGAAGTCCCCCACGAGAACAAGCGCTGAAGATTTTGCAACTTCTGTCAGCTGCCTGTAGAACTCCTCATCAGTCTCCTCATCCTGGTTCGGCAGTCTATAACAGATCCTGACCAGGACACTAGACTTGTTGTCCCTGCTGATCCTAACCCAAAAGGACTCGACCTTGTCATTCCCAGCCTCGAGTTCTAACACATCGAAAGACTCTAATATAGAAAGCCACACCACCACCCCTTCTGTGCTGCCTGTCCCTTCTGAAGAGCCTATAGCCAGACATTGCAGCACTCCAGTCATGAGACTGGTCCCACCACGTCTCCGTGATGGCAACCAAGTCGTAGGCTGCCTGCCGCACGATGGCTTCCAGCTCCTCCTGTTTGTTACCCATGCTGCGTGCATTGGTGTAGATGCACTTCAGCTGGGCCATTGCCCTATCTTCCGGCCTTGCTATTGTTCCCCCGGGCCTAGCTCCAACAATCCTTGCTTCAGCCCCATCCCCCTTCTTACCTAGTTTAAAGCCCTCTCAATGAGCCCTGCCAGCTCCTGGCCCAGGATCCTTTTTCCCCTAAAAGATAGGGACCCGTCTGCGGCCATCAGGCCAGGTGCCGAGTAAAGAGCCCCATGGTCGAAAAACCCAAGATTTCTTTGTTGGCACCAGCCCCTGAGCCACGTGTTTAACAGATGGACTTTCCGTGTCCTCTCCGTACCCCTCCCTGCCACCGTAGGGATGGACGAAAAAACCACCTGCACCCCCTTTCCATCCACTAACCGTCCCAGCACCCTAAAGTCTCTTTTGATAGCCTTCAGGCTTCTCTCTTCAATATCATCACTACCTGCCTGGACTATCAAGAGAGGATAACAGTCGGAGGGGCGAACCAGTTTGGGAAGCTTCCTGGCAACGTCCCTGACCCTGGACCCAGGGAGGCAGCAGACTTCCCTACGGGTAGGGTCAGGCCGACAAATAGGGCCCTCTGTTCCCCTAAGAAGAGAGTCTCCCACAACAATAACCCTCCTGTCTTTCTTGGTGGAGGCAGTCCTGAGGCGTGGAGTCGACCTCCTCGCCTTAGGCATCCTCCTGGGAACACTTGCTACCTCTTCCTCACCCACCGGTCTCTCGAGCTCCAGGGCCTCAAACCTGGTCCATAAGGGCACCTCGGAAGGTGGGGCCAGAAGGGGAGAGCATCGCCTGCAATGTCGAGCAGGGACCTGTTTCCATTCCTCCTCAACTCCCAAATCCCCTCCCTCTGCCCGATGGCGACAGGGCAGGGGGTCCACCCCCATTTGGGGTGCCTCACCTCGGTACCTCTCCTTGAGGCCCTGAAGGGAGTTACTCCACAAGTCTATCTCCCGCTCACACTCCCTGATATCCCTCAACCTCTCCACCTCCTCCTTGAGCTCCGCCACCATGCGGACCAGGTCATCCACCTGCTCGCACCTCACGCACGCAGTTTCTCTGCCTCCCGCCGATGGCAGGAACAGGCTCAGACACTCCCTGCATCCAGTGACCTGAACTGCTGCATTTTTTAACGGGTAGTCGGTCTGGGTGTGTACTGACTTCCTGGAGAGTGCACCGTGCCTGGTGGAGACCATTATCACCTAGCTAACGGCTGTCATTAAGGAGGTGTTTGTATGGGGGGGGGGGGGGGGAGCGCTCTGCCCTTCCTGCGCAACCCGCCATCTCGCCCTGCCGTGCTAACTGCTGTGCCACTACCTTCTGACACGCCACGCCCTGTTTGCCTGCCCTGTTCGCTGCGCTCCTGGTCGCTCGCGCTCCCTAGGGGCTGCTTTTGAATGGCTGGGGAGGGGGTGCTGCTGGCTCCGCCTTCGCCTCATCAGCCTCCCTCACGAGGGCTGCCGGGTCCTGGCGGCTCCCTCAAGTAGGCTCGATGTCGGAAAAATTAGCCCTGCCTGGCCCAATCCCCCACTCCACTGCAGAACATGTCTGCCTTGGAGCCGATCGCCTCGGCAAATGGCCCTCAACAAGGCCCAGAGAGCATCTCTGTAATTATCAGGTGAGACCAATAATTTTCCCCTCATATGATACAGAACTAAGAGCATCCTTGTACCAGCATGTACAGCCAACGACTCTTTCTAAAAGCTAAATTACTGGACAAGCTGAAGCAGAAAAAGGAGGCCCTCAGAGGTTGGAAGCAATGCGGAGAAATTGTCCAAGCAGCCAGGTATCATGTTAGGAAAGCTAAAGCCCAGTTAGAATTAAATTTCTCCAGGGACATCAAGGGGAAGAAAGGATTCTGTAGGTACGACAGTGATAAAAGGAAGACTAGAGAAATCGTGGTCCCTCTCTAGAAGGAAAAGGGATACCTGGTTACAAGGCATACAAAGAAAGTTGAGGTACTCAATTACTTTTTTGCCTCTGTCTTCATTGGCAAAAGATCTAGCTACATAGCCTAAGCTCCAGAAGGCAAAGGCAGGGACTGGGAGAATTATGTACCAGCCAGTGTAGGAGAAGATCAAGTCTGAGAATCATGAGAATCCTGAGAATCCTGAGGGAACCAGCAGATGAAGCTCCTAAGCCTCTCTCCGTCATATCTGCGAAGCTGAGGTAGTCTCATGTGCAAGTTTCCACTGAACAGAAGAGGGAAAACATAACCCCCATTTTTAAAAAGAGAAAAAAAAAAAGGAAGACACAGGGAACTACACGTCAGTCAGTCTCACCTCTCTGTCTGGCAAGATCGTGGGGCAGATTCTTCTGGAAACTATGCTAAGGCACATGGAAAATAAGGAGGTGACTGGTGACAGCAAACCTGGCTTCACTAAGAGTAGATTGTGCCTGAAAAACCTGGTGGCCTTCTACAATGGGATTACAGGATTGGTGCACAGGGGAAGAGCAACTGACATAGACTTGTGCAAAGCATTTGACACTGTCCTGCATAATATCCTTGCCTCTAAATTAGAGAGACATGGATTTGATGGATGGACCCCTTGGTGGGTAAGGAATTGGCAGAGTGGTCACAATCAAAGAGTTGCCATCAACAGCTCAGTGTCCAAGTGGAGATCAGTAATGAGTGGTGTTCCTCAGGGGTCAGTATAAGGACCGATACTATTTAATATCTTTGCTGGTGACATGGACAGTGAAATTGAGTGCACCCTCAGCAAGTCTGACAATGAAACGAATCTGTGGTGCAGCTGACATGCTGGAGTGAAGAGATCCCATTCAGAGGGACATGGACAGGCTGGAGAGGTGGGCCTGTGCAAACCATGTGAATTTCAACAAGGCCAAGTTCAAGTTCCTGCATCTGGGTCAGGGCAATTGTAAGCACACATACAGGCTGGGAAAAGAATGGATTGAAAGCAGCCCTGGTCAAGGCAGGTGATTGTCCCCCTCTATTCTGCTTTCATGAGACCCCACCTGTAGTATTGTGTTCAGTTCTGAGGTCCCCAGCACAAAAGGACATGGACATTTAAGAATGACTCAAAAAGAAGGCCACAAGGATAGTCAAAAGGCTAGAGAGCTTCTCCTATGAAGACAGGCTGAGGCAACTGGGTTTGTTCAGCCTGGAGAAGAGAAGGCTCCAGGGAGAATCACAGAATTACAGAATCACAGAATCACCTAGGTTGTAAGAGTCCTCCAAGATCAACCTCTGACCTAACATTAACAAGTCCTCCACTAAACCATATCAATAAGCACTACATCTAATCATCTTTTAAAGACTTCCAGGGATGGTGACTCAACCACTTCCCTGGGCAGCCTATTCCAATGCCTAACAACCCTTTTGGTAAAGTTCTTCCTAATACCCAACCTAAACCTCCCCTGGCACAACTGTAGCCCATTCCCCCCTTGTCCTGTCACCAGGCATGTGGGAGAATAAACCAACCCCCACCTCGCTACAGCCTCCTTTAAGGTGCTTTTAGAATGCAATAAGGTCACCCCTGAGCCTTCTCCTTTCCAGACTGAACAATCCCAGCTCCCTCAGCCGCTCCTCATAAGATTTGTTCTCCAGACCCTTCACCAGCCTCGTTCCCCTTCTCTGGACTCGCTTGAGCACCTCTATGTCCTTCTTGCAGTGAGAGGCCCAAAACTGAACACGTTACTCTAGGTGTGGCCTCATCAGAGACAACTAGAGGGGGACAATCACTTCCCTAGTCCTGCTGGCCACATTGTTTCTTATGCAAGCCAGGATGTTGTTGGCCTTCTTGGCTGCCTGAGCCCACTGCTGGCTCATATTCAGCCGACTATCAAGCAATAGTACCAGGTTCTTCTGTGGCAAGCAGCTTTCTAACCACTCATCTCCCAGCCTGTAGCGCTGCTTGGGGCTGTTGTGCCCCAGGTGCAGGACCCGGCACTTGGCCTTGTTGAACTTCATACAGCTGGTCTCAGCCCATCAGTCTAGCCTATTCCAGTACCTAAAGGGGGCTACAGGAAAGCTAGAAAGGTACTCTGTCAGGGAATGTAGTGATAGGACAAGGAGTAATGGCTTTAAACTAAAAGAGGGGAATTTAGGTTGGGTATTAAGAAGAAATTCTTTGCTTTGAGGGTGATGAAACACCAGAACAGGTTGCCAAGAGAAGCTGTGGATACCCCATCCCTGGAAGTGTTCAAAACCAGGCTAGATGGGACCCTGGGCAATCTAGCAGTTGGCAACCCTGCCTATGGTGACCAGATGATCTTAAGGTCCCTTCCAACCCAAGCCATTCCATGATTCTATGATTCTGTAACTGGTAAATGGATATCAGTCCTTCAGTGGAATCTGCATCAGATCTTGGATAAGTTGAATTGCCTATTGAAAATTGTCCTCTCTCTCTTTTTGCTGGTGATAGAGTGAGTTGAGTCTTATAATTAGGCATGTCAGTTACACATTTTTTGTTGTTGTTGTTGTTTTGTTTTTCTTCTGTTCTTTTATTTTCTGTCTTATACAAATGCATTAGTGCCTATTTCTGTAAGATCATTCAGTTTTCTGATAGATATGTACCAAATCACTACTCAAATCTAATTTTTGTTGCCTTTTCCTGAGCTTTTAAAAATTTTCACAGAATCACAGAATTTCTAGGTTGGAAGAGACCTCAAGATCATCGAGTCCAACCTCTAACCTAACACTAACAGTCCCCACTAAACCATATCCCTAAGCTCTACATCTAAATGTCTTTTGAAGACTTCCAGGGATGGTGACTCCACCACCTCCCTGGGCAGCCCGTTCCAGTGCCTAACAACCCTTTCAGTAAAGAAATTCTTCCTAACATCTAACCTAAAACTCTCCTGGCGTAACTTTAGCCCATTCCCCCTCGTCCTGTCACCAGGCACATGGGAGAACAGGCCAACCCCCACCTCGCTACAGTCTCCTTTAAGGTACTTATACAGAGCAATAAGGTCACCCCTGAGCCTCCTCTTCTCTAGGCTGAACAAGCCCAGCTCCTTCAGCCGCTCCTCATAGGACTTGCTCTCCAGGCCCCTCACCAGCTTCGTCGCCCTTCTCTGGACTCGCTCAAGCACCTCGATGTCCTTCTTGTAGCGAGGGGCCCAAAACTGAACACAGTACTCGAGGTGCGGCCTCACCAGAGCCGAGTACAGGGGGACGATCACCTCCCTAGCCCTGCTGGTCACGCTGTTTCTGATACAAGCCAGGATGCCGTTGGCCTTCTTGGCCACCTGAGCACACTGCTGGCTCATATTCAGCTGACTGTCCACCATCACTCCCAGGTCCTTTTCTGCCTGGCAGCTCTCCAACCATTCCTCTCCCAGCCTGTAGTTCTGCTTGGGGTTATTGCGCCCCAGGTGCAGGACCTGGCACTTGGCCTTGTTGAACTTCATACAGTTGACCCCAGCCCATCGGTGCAGCCTATCCAGATCCTCCTCCAGAGCCTTCCTACCCTCGAGCAGATCGACACACGCACCTAGCTTGGTGTCATCTTTGACTAATCATTTTGACTAATTTACTTTCCTTGTCTTCCCCCTCCCCTCCCGCCTATGGCAAGTGAGATCCAGCAAGTAAACCTTATGTCAGTACATTCACAACAGCAAGAGGGTTTTTCTCTATTATTATTTTTTTTTTTAGATCATGCATGCCAAAGAGTTAAAATAAAATTTACAGCATTATGTTTTCTTAACTGTAAACTGACTTGAAATGAACTCGCTTTAATGAAATTAAAACCATAGAAAATTACTTGAGAGTAAAAGTCTTTTGGTACTTTATTGAATTCATAATAGATTCAAGTGTAAAAAATACAAACAGATCATGTGGATATGTAGCTTTTTCTACACTAGAGAAAGATTTCGAATACCATATCCTCACTTAATCATTCAACTACAAAATTCTAATTATCTCATCCATGGAGATACAGAGATTTATTTTCTAAAAGATATTTTGCAGGTACCTTGTAAAACTGTACATATGTAAATAAAAATTGTAGAACACCAGACAAAATCAATCTATGTTCCAAAAAAGCCTATTTGGAAATGGTCCTGAGTTCTACAGAATTTATTTTTATTTGCTTTTTAATTAAACTGAAAAGCAATTTGTCTACGTGTCTGTGATTTAAGTTTTAAAAGTATCATTTTATGATAAAAAAAAAATGTAGATGTGCTAAAATATTTGTTGTGCAATTTCATTTAGTGTGTGCACAATTGTGTGTCTACTTGCTCAAAAACTTTATTGATCTTCTCAGGAGTGTTCTTACAGTGCAGTCCAAAACAATGTCTACTTTTTCATATAGGTCTCCTTTTCGTAGCTCTCTCTCAGTCTCATTCTACATAAAATGAGACATCCAGAAACAGCTAATAAAAATCAGAGAATTCTTAGTTATGAGATATAACTTCCTTATGTCTTGGAAGTGCTAGAACCCTGAGAGCATTTTTCTAGGTTTTCCCATCTATTACAATAAGAATTTCTTACTACATACATTACCATAACTTATTCTACCAACAAGTGCCTAGCAGTCCATATTTAGTGCCTTTGTACTTCCACTTTATTTCATTGTCATTAGATAAATATTATTTTACTCAACTGTCATTCATTTTCCAGTCTAAACAATGGGAGTGTTTGACTTGTTTCATTTGAAGAAAAAAAAAATAAATCAAAATAGAATTCAGAATTTTTCTGACAGAATTTAGATAATGTTTAACAAAAATATTGCTTGCTTGCTTGCTTGTTTTTCAGGTATTGTAATCACCTTGTTTTTTTCAACAATAGTGACAACATTAAGAGCTTTTCAAGAGATAAGGCATAATTTTTGCATACCAAAGTTTCACGGAACTGTTTTGGTGCATCAAACATGCAACTCAGTATTCTTTGATACCTCAGCAAATAAATTCATATACCAGTGTATTATATCTTACACTGCTGATCTTCTGTTACTTCACTGTTACTGAGAATAATTAGGGAAAGTTAAAGTATGGAGCTCTAGTAGAAGTATAATTTGGAGCTGCTGTTTCCCTTGTTTGGCTTTTGTCATTCATTTTTTTTTTTCATTCAATTTCACAACGTTGCTGTATGTGTGAACACTCGCGGTGAGCAAAATAATTGTGTACAAGTCTAAGCAGAAATCTGTCTAATGGTTTATGTTTATAAGAGTGGGGTCCTTCAAACAGATAGTAAACTAACTGAAGAGCTTAAAATCAGGAGCATTGTCTTCCATGACACCCTATATTATTAAAACAGAAACCAAATTATCCTCTGAGGGTCTGTCTCTCTTTGCTCACTGTCAAGGGTGCACGTAGTCTTTAAAAACATATGTAAGAAGTGTAAATTAGAAAAATAAAGTGGGATGGGATTATTCCAGGAGGTTCCATCAGAGCATCAGGAAGCACTTCAATTGTGTGGGTGACTGAGCACTGGAACAGGTTGCACAGAGGAGTTGTGGAATCTCTCTCCTTGTAGAGCTTCAAAATTGATCTGGATATGGTCCTGGGTGATCTGCTTGTAGAAGGTTTATGTGGCAAGGTTTTGGTAGCAGGGGCCATCAGGGTGGCTTCTGTGAGAAGGATCTAGAACTGCCCCAAGTTTGGTAAAGGCCCCACTACTAACCAGAGCAGAGCCAATAAGCGATGCTGTTTTGTGCCTCTGTGAGAGCATATTTAAGACAGGGAAAAAAAAATGCTGCACCACACAGCAGCTGGGAGAGTGAGAGAAGTGAGGAACAGCCTTGCAGGTGCCAATGTCAGTGAAGAAGGAGGGGAAGAGGTGACCCAGGTGCCGGAGCAGAAGTCCCCTGTGGCGAGGGCCATGGTGAAGCAGGCTATCCCCCTGCAACCCACGGAGTGAAGCAGGTGAAGCAGGGTTCCATGCTTCAGCCTGTGGAGGAGATCACGGTGGAGCAGGTGGACCTGCACTGATGGAGGCTGCGGCCTGTGGAAGACCCCTCTGCTGGAGCAGATTCCAGGCTGGACCTGCAGCCCGTGGAGAGAAGACCACGTAGGAGCAGGTGACCTGGCAGGAGCTGCTGCCCGTGGGGGATCCAGATTGGAGCAGTTTTCTCCTGAGGGATGGACCCCATGGTACAGACCCATATCTGGAGCAGTTCTTGAAGAGCTGCTGCCTGTGGGAAGCCCATGCCGAATCAGGTCAGAAAGGACTGCATCCAGTGGGAGGGACCCCACAGCACAGGGGACAAGAGTGACTGAGAAGGAGTGGCGGAGAAGAAGCGCTGTAGACTGACCATAACCCCCGTTCCCCTGTCCCCCTGCGCTACTCAGGGGAAGGAGGTGGAAGACGGTGGATGGGGGGGAAGGTGCTTTTGGTTTCTTTTCTTTGTTTCTCACTTCTCTAGCTTCTTAGTAATAAACAATATCTTAGTATCTCCCTATGCTGAGTCTGTTTTGCCTGTCATAATAATTACTGTCGATCTGAACCCTTGAACCCTTTTCATGGTATTTTCTCCCCGTTCCTCTTTCAGGAGCGGGAGTGAGAGAGCGGTTGTGGTGGAGCTCGGACGCCCACCTGAGTAAAACCACCACACTGCTTGAGCAGGACATTTTGAAAAGATGATTTTGAGTTCTCTTCCATCCTTGGTCATTCTATGAATTAGTTAATCAATATTGGAGCATGTTAAGACAGCCAGAGGCTTCAAAAAAAAAAAAAAATCAGTTTAGGTACCAGTGGGTTTACCAAGAAGCAGGAATCATATGGAAAAGTTGTTTTCCATAACAGAAGGATGCATGCAAGAGAGCTGTTTTCCTGTTGTTTAATCCTCCTTACAGTTCATATCTTCTTCTGTGTATAATTCATTCTCTGGGCCTTTCTCTGGTCTCAGAGAAGCCAGCAGCTGTTGGACACTATGTTTAATGAGAGTTGGACGTTAAGTTTAATGAGAAGCATTACTTCTGTCAGGTAAAGTGAGAAAACCTTTTTTTCTTTTATTTTGCTGACCTTTATGTATGGGATTGATTAAGTGTAACGGCTTTTCACCGTTTCTTTTTCTTTCACACTTCCTCTCTTCCATCTTCTTCTTCTTTTTTTTTTTTTTTCCATGCTTTTACTTACCATCTCATTGTTAGCCACAACAAGCTTCCAAGCTTCCTAATGCCACTGTATAAGTCATTACATTTAGTCTACTCATTTGACTTGCTGACTTTGATGCTTGTAAAATACTTTGTCCTGACAGTAAATTAGAATACTAAAAAGCTTAGTAATTCCATAGACTATAACTTTATATGCAGCATATTCCCTGTCTTGATTTGGGGTCTCTAGGTGCTTAGCTTGAAAAGCAGAAAGGAATCTTGTATGCATTTAGAGTTACTATTATGAAAAGTTCATTTACTGAAGTTTGCAACAGTTTGTTGTTGTGAAACAAAAATTCTTTAGAGATTTGTTACCACTAAATACAACAGCAAAAATATCACCAGAAGCATGTTCCTTACATTCCCAGTGGAACACAGAAGAACCCTGGCTGCTTTCCTTCATCATTTACATGTATTTTCTACTTGCTCAGCAGTGCTTATAAACAAGGACAAAAATTCAATTTACGCAGGCATCTATATTGTTCCTGGACTTTTTCTGAAGAGATGCTAAAAATGAATATTGATGCTTTAGGCCTTTTTTTTAGCAAGGGGAACAGAAAGGGAAATAAGTTCTATGTCTATAGGAAAACAATATTAAACACTGAATACAAACGTTTATATATATATATTTTTTTTTTCTGCATCCTGTTTTATAAGATAAAAAAATATGAATTTTCATTTCCTCTATCTTTTTAATCATTCATTTTAGCTATTTATAAGTGTATATTTGTTTGCATATGATTTAGTCTGTTTTCGTGGGATATTTTGTATGTTTTCTAATTTTTCTAAGGTTCACATGATAAAAAATCAAGGTGCTTGAGCGGGTCCAGAGAAGGGCGACGAAGCTGGTGAAGGGCCTGGAGAACAAGTCCTACGAGGAGCGGCTGAAGGAGCTGGGCTTGTTCAGCCTGGAGAAAAGGAGGCTCAGGGGCGACCTTATTGCTCTTTACAGACACCTTAAAGGAGGCTGTGGTGAGGTGGGGTTTGGCCTGTTCTCCCACGTGCCTGGTGACAGGACGAGGGGGAATGGGCTTAAGTTGCGCCAGGGGAGTTTTAGGTTGGATCTTAGGAAGAACTTCTTTACTGAAAGGGTTGTTAGACATTGGAACAGGCTGCCCAGGGAAGTGGTGGAGTCCCCATCCCTGGAAGTCTTTAAAAGACGTTTAGATGTAGAGCTTAGGGATATGGTTTAGTGGGGACTGTTTGTGTTAGGTTAGAGGTTGGACTCGATGATCTTGAAGTCTCTTCCAACCTAGAAATTCTGTGATTCTGTGATTCTGAAAAATATTTCAAATTGTTCTAGTTTCATCTGTGATATACTTAATTTTCTTCATAGTACTTGGTATGGTGCGGTGTTTTGGATTTAGAATGAGATATTGCTAACACAGTTATTATTTAGTTGTTGCTGAGCAATGCTTACACAGAGCCAAGGACTGAAAAGGAGCCAAGGAGCTGAATGCTCTTAATGATGTCATGTCAGCAAAGTACCTGGGGGTACACAAGGAGCTGGGAGAGGACACAGACAGGACCCATGCTGGCCAAAGTCATGTCCTGTTGTGGTTAAACCAGAATACAAACACATTAATATAAGACATGAGAATTTTAATGGACTTTTGTAGCTTCAGCAAGACAGCTTTCACAGCATAAATGGTGTGACAAAGTTATCACGAGTTATATAGATTTACTTAGCTGATCTAAGCTATTGATGTTGTTTCACATCCTTTGTAATGACAGTATCACACATCAAAAAGAGATGAACATTTTGACATTGTTATACTGTGTCATAATAACATTGACATAATAATATCTTGGTGCAGAAGACATACAAACGGTTTGGTTTTTAAATAATACGTTATTCCAAGTCATAAGAACATTCTAGATTTCGAATTCATCCGCTCTCTACTTCTTGGTCTTTCCTGATTGTCCTTAAAATATATATATATTTAAAAGCTTTCTCTGACAATGCTTATACAAAAAGAAGCATATATTCTAGACTACAGTTAGACGATGGACTATAAAATCCTCACCAGACAATACAAGTTCTGCTAAAATTAATATAAATGAATATGATGATAGAGTATATCTCTCTCCCCATCCTGCTCCGTGAAACCTAGATTAATAAATAATAAGTTTGATTTGAGTCCTATTTCTGCTATAAAGTGTTTTTTGTTTGTTTGTTTGATTGTTTTATGTTTTTGTTTTTTTTTTTTCTCAGAGTAAACTAAAAACTGCATAATGCACTATTATAGCTGTTATATCAGTGCTGTAGTGATTCATAGCAAATATTCAAAAAATATTTATATTTTAATGCAATAGCAGAAGGCAGTGTGAAGTTTCATCTTACAGTCATTTTCCAGGTTTATTGCCAAAAGACTTTCCACAGGATAAGAAGACGTATCTGTTTAAGTCTTAATATAGACCCACTTGACACAAACACAGGACACACAGAAGCTTGTGTTACTGAATGGTGGTCAATTGTTACTGACAACAAATGAAAAAAGTCTTTGTCAGCTCCTTCATGTTGCACAATTTCTTAGGAAAATGCGGAGGGCTGGTGAGTCGAAATTCAGGCCTCTTCTAAATGGGTTTCCTCTTCCATTTTTTCATCATCTCCAAAATGCAGTTTTGCGAAACACGTTACTCGTAACGAAACTCTCATTAGGTGATTGTAATGGTTAGCACACATGACTGTATACATGTGTGCACACCAGGAAAACTGCAGAGCGAGAGGAGAGATTCAGAGGGTCCGAAAGGTAGAAAGATATACTTGTAGTTGCTTTTAAGTCTTTTTTTTTTTTCCTTTTTGTTTTTCTTTTCCTTTTTTTTTTTTTTTTTTTTTCTAGTTAACCTGGTAGAACTGTTTATAGTGTTATATTTACTTGTATTTTTGAATAACCCTAAATATGATTTTTAATTTGCAGTATAGGGCAACTGACATACTGAAAATCTGTATCTGTTTTTGCCTAATATGTTAACTCTTTTTTTTTTTTTTTTTTCTGGCATGACTGTCATTGATTTTGTGTTTGTGATTCCTTTCAAATCTAGTTAATCCTTGTTGTGGGTTAACCCCAGTAGAGAGCTGAGCACCGCGCAGTCATTCACCCATTTCCCCTTCCCAGACACAAAGTGATGGGGGAAGGAGAAGGGAAGAGTAAAATCAAGGAAACTTGTGGATTGAGATAAAAAATGTTTAATAAATGAAGGGGAACTGGAAGAAGTGAGAAAAAAAGCAAAACAAAATAAGTAATGTAAAGATAATCACACTCTACCTCCCACAGGTAGACCAATATCCAGCCAGTTCCAAGCAAAAAATGTCTGACCTCTCTCCATTTTTGTTGCTGAGCATCGTGTTATGTAGTATGGAATATTTCTTTGTTTAGTTCAGGTCATATGCTTGGTTGTGTCCCCTACCAACCTCTTGTGTACCCCTCAATCTACTCAGCGTGTGAGGGCAGAGTGAGAAGCAGACATGCCCTTTACACTGTGCAAACACTGTTCAACAATAGAATCATAGAATCATAGAATATCCTGAGTTGGAAGGGACCCTTAAGGATCATCAAGTCCAACTCTTGACACCGCACAGGTCTACCCAAAAGTTCAGACCATGTGACTAAGTGCACAGTCCAATCTCTTCTTAAATTCAGACAGGCTCGGTGCAGTGACCACTTCCCTGGGGAGCCTGTTCCAGTGTGCAACCACTCTCTCTGTGAAGAACCCCCTCCTGATGTCAAGCCTAAATTTCCCCTTCCTCAGCTTAACCCTGTTCCCGCGGGTCCTGTCACTGGTGTTAATGGAGAAAAGGTCTCCTGCCTCTCGACACACCCTTACAAGGAAGTTGTAGACTGCGATGAGGTCTCCCCTCAGCCTCCTCTTCTCCAGGCTGAACAGGCCCAGTGACCTCAGCTGTTCCTCGTACGTCTTCCCCTCCAGGCCTTTCACCATCTTCGTAGCCCTCCTCGGGACACTCTCCAACAGTTTCATGTCCTTTTTATACTGTGGTGCCCAGAACTGCACACAGTACTCGAGGTGAGGCTGCACCAGCACAGAGCAGAGCGGGACAATCACCTCCCTCGACCTACTAGAGATGCCGTGCTTGATGCACCCCAGGACACGGTTGGCCCTCCTGGCTGCCAGGGCACACTGCTGGCTCATATTCAAGTTGCTGTCTACCACAACCCCCAGATCCCTCTCTTCTAGGCTGCTCTCCAGCGTCTCATTGCCCAGTCTGTACGTGCAGCCAGGGTTTCCCCGTCCCAGGTGCAGGACCCAGCACTTGCTCTTATTGAACTTCATGAGGTTGGTGATCGCCCAGCTCTCCAACCTGTCCAGATCCCTCTGCAAGGCCTTTCCACCCTCAACAGAGTCCACAACTCCTCCTAGTTTGGTGTCATCAGGAAACTTGCTCAAAATACCTTCTATTCCTACATCCAGATCGTTTATAAAAATATTGAAAAGTACCGGCCCTAAAATGGAGCCTTGAGGGACCCCACTGGTGACCGCCCGCCAGCCTGACGCAGCCCCATTTACCATAACCCTTTGGGCCCTGCCCGTTAGCCAATTGCTCACCCATCATATGATGTTTTTATTTAGCTGTATGGTGGACATTTTGTCCAGTAGGATCCTGTGGGAAACCGTGTCAGAAGCCTTGCTGAAGTCCAAAAAAATCACATCAGCTGGTTTCCCTTGGTCCACCATACGGGTGATCTTATCATAAAAGGAAATCAGGTTAGTTAGGCAGGACCTACCCTTCACAAACCCATGCTGGCTGGGACCAATGACTGCTTTGTCCCCCAGGTGCGCCTCAATAAGTTTGAGAACCATCTTCTCCATGATTTTACCAGGCACTGACGTGAGACTGACAGGCCTGTAATTGCTAGGGTCTTCTTTCTGACCCTTCTTGAAAATCGGCACAACATTTGCCAGCTTCCAGTCTACCGGGACCTCTCCAAATTCCCAGGATCGTTGAAAAATAATTGAGAGAGGTTCCACAATGATGTCCGCCAGCTCTTTCAGCACCCGGGAATGAATCCCATCTGGACCCATGGACTTGTAGGGATCCAGGTGGAGTAGCAAATCCCGCACACGTTCAGGGTCAATTGGGAGTTTGTCATCCCCACCGTCCCGGTCCTCCAGGTCAGGGCACCCTGGGTCCCGAAGCCCATCATCGGCATTGAAGACAGAGGCAAAGAAGGCGTTAAGCGTCTCTGCTTTGCCTATGTCATTGTCTGTGAGGAGACCTTCCCTATCAAGGAGCAGCCCTATGTATTCTTTAGTTCTCCTTTTTCCATTCACATATCTAAAAAAAACCTTTTTATTTTCTCTCACAGACACAGCCAGCTTCAACTCTAGGTGTGCTTTAGCCACATGAATTTTCTCCCTACAAACACGAACAGCATCCCTGTATTCTTTCCATGACACCTGGCCCTCCTTCCAGTAGCGAAACACTCTCTGTTTCCGCCTAATCTCCATTAGAATGTTCCTGGTCAGCCACGCCGGCCTCCTGCCTCGCCTGCCTGACTTGCGATATTTAGGAATTGCCTGATCTTGGGCTTCTAGGAGGCATCACTTAAAGAATGACCAGCACTGGTGGACATCGAGGCCTTCAAGAGCAGTTTCCCAGGGGACCTTGCTGACTAGTTCCCTGAGCAGCCTGAAGTCTGCTTTCCCCATATCTAGGGATGAGGTTTTGGTGGCACTTTTCCTTCTGTCACCGTAAATTTTGAACTCAACCACTTCATGGTCGCTATGACCAAGGCGGCCACCAATCACCACATCTCCCACCAGACCCTCTCTGTTTTCTAGCAACAGGTCTAGGAGGGCACCTTTCCTAGTTGGCTCCGTTAGCACCTGCACCAAGAAATTATCATCTAGGTGCTTCATGAACCTCCTGGATTTGCTCGTGTCAGCCGTGTAGCACTCCCAGTTAACGTCTGGCAAGTTGAAGTCCCCCATAAGGACAAGGGGAGTTAATCTTAAGGCCTCTCTTAGTTCTGTAAAGAATAATTTATCGGCGCTATCGTCCTGGCCAGGCGGTCTGTAATAGACTCCCACAACGACATCCCCTTTATTCGTTCGTCCCTTGATCCTTACCCAGAGGCTCTCAACTTTGCCATCGCCGACCTGAAGTTCCACACAGTCCAGCCCCTGCTTCACATACATCGCCACCCCACCACCTCCTCTACCCTGCCTGTCCCTCCTGAAGAGCCTGTAACCATCTATCGCAACACCCCAGTCACAGGACTCATCCCACCAGGTTTCGCTTATGCCGATGATGTCGTAGTTGCGGGACTGGGCCAGGGCTTCTAGCTCATCCATTTTATTCCTCATACTGCATGTGTTCGTGTAGAAGTACTTCAGGTGCGTCTCCTTACACTCAGCACCTTGTGGATCTGACTGAAGGACCTCACTGGCACACAGCCCCTCTGATTCTAGCGTACCATCCCTTAGGTCTTCACCGGCGTGCCTGGTTTTAGCCCCTTCCCCCTTTGACTCTAGTTTAAAGCCCTATCTATCAGCCCTGCCAACTCCTGACCAAAGATCCTTACCCCTCTCCGAGAGAGGCGCATCCCATCCGGTGCCATCAGGCCCGGTGTAGCATAGACCTTCCCGTGATCAAAGAACCCAAAGTTCTGCCGGTCACACCAGTCTCGAAGCCACAAGTTTATGTGAACAGCACGCCTTTCAGCTTCGATCCCCCCTATCGGAAGGACAGAGGCAAACACAACCTGCGCGCCTGATCCTCTAAGTAGTCGCCCCAAATCCCTAAAGTCTCTTTTGATCGCCTTCGGACTTCTCGTTGCTACTTCATCGCTACCAGCCTGAAAGACCAGTAGCGGGTAGTAGTCAGTGGGCCGTACCAGGCGCTTGACTTTCTTGGCAAAGTCTCTCACCCGAGCCCCAGGGAGGCAACAGACTTCTCTGCGGGTTGGGTCCTGTCAGCATATCGGTCCCTCTGTCCCTTTCAGAAGGGAGCCCCCCATAACAATAGCCCTTCTTTCTTTTTTGAAGGATGATGTGGCAATGCGATGTGTAGGTCGCCTTGTCTTAGGCACCCTCTCCAACTGGGACAGGTTTTTATCTACTTTGTCATTCAGATTGTCTTGTTCTAGTCCTTCATATCGATTATTTAAGGGTAGATGAGAAGGTGAGGTGGGCAGAGAGAGGGCTCGCCTACCACCCCGAATAGGCACCTGCCTCCATTCCCCCCCTCGATCTAGGTCTCCTCCCGCTGCCTGGCAGGAGGAGGAAACCTCCGTCTTCTGCGTAACAGGAGATGCCTGTGCTGTGGCAGGCTCGTGAGCCTGCCTCAGAGAGGGTAGAGTGCACCTCCACCAGTCAATTTCCATCTCTGATGCCCTGATGCTCCTGAGCCTGTTCACCTCCTCCCGGAGCACCGCTACCTGGCTGAGCAGTTCTTCAACCTGGGCACACCTCCCACAGGCATACCCACCACTGCTGTCGGAGACCAACAGAAGGCTGGGGCACACTCTGCAGCCCAGGACCTGGACGGCTGCATGTTTCCCCGAGCCCTCCTTCTGAGTAGCCACACTGGTGAACGTGGCTGGAGATGCCGCACGAGATGCGGAGGCCATGGTTTTCTGCCTGGTTGATACCATGGTCAGGTTCTACGCAAGCAGGTTACAAGCACCGAAGGGAGAGGCAGCTGCAACAGAGCGACGATGGGCCCCCCGCTCGCCCTGCCCACGCGAACTGCCGCGCAAACTGCTGCGCCACGCCCTGTTTGCCCGTCCTGTTCGCTGCGCTCCTGGTCGCTCGTGCTCCCTAGAGGCAACTTTTAAACAGCCTGGGAGGGGGCACTGCTGGCTCCGCCCGCGCCTCGTCAGACTCCCTCGCGAGGACTGCCGGGTCCCGGCGGCTCCCCCGAGTGGCCTCGATGCCGGACAAAAAGCCCTGCCCGCCTCAGTCCCCTGCTCCGCTGCAGAACACATCTGCCCCGGAGCTGATCGCCTCAGCAAATGGCTCAATAGCTGAAACATGTGTGTTATCACTAATGTGATACCATCACATGCAAATCCAAAAAGCAGTACCATATGATAAATAATAAAATTAACTCCATTCCAGCCATACCCAATGTAATATCTATCCCTTACTCCATACCATTTATGTCATGCTCAGTGGCATGTCCTCACTACCTATGCTATCTAATATATCTTCATTAATAGCCACCTCATTTCCTGTCCTTTGGTATATACATAACTCCCTTCATCTATAGGTCTTTTCTGTCAGATGTCCATAATATATCCATATAAAGTCCAGGACTTGGGTTCTATTTGTTATGGTGGTTGCTCTGGACAGGAGACATATGTTGTGTTGAGTTACTAGATGCCAAAGCCTGTTCAGATTGGGTCACTGCTGCTCTTGCCTGGCTTCTGCATTTATTTAGGTGATTCATCGTGATTCATCATGATTTAGGTGACACATCAGATTTCCCCATCCTCCTTCATTATCCATTGCCTGGGTCCTTGAGTGAAAGCAATCCCAACAACAGATTTGCCTTTTCCTGATGGAGGAACAACTCATGTCTTTCCCAGCCAGTTCCCTACATGGGCTACAGTGCAGCCTGATGTCCTTCAACAGTACACAGGGGTTTTGTTTGGTCAAGGCCAAATTAGATACTATATAAGTCTTTTCTATTCTTACTCTTCATGGAAAGTATAGGTATAATTATAACTTTTAGCTGCATTTTCTGGCACATCTAGAGACAATACATGTACTATAGCTGTTACACTTTATTACCATACAAGTTCAGTGATGTCTTTTTTTCTGGAACCATGAAAGAGATGTACATTGAACAGGCATCACGTGTCTTTGTTCAAAGTTGTTAATGTTCACATCCAAACTCGTTAAAGTCAGTAGGGGGGTCTTGGTGTTTTTGCTGTTCTTTATTTTCTGCTAAGTGATTATAATTTTATCAAGGTTTATCATGGTACAAATATGTAGAACTATCTTCATATTCATTTTACAGAGAAAAAAAAAAAAGGAATGAAACTCTTTTGTTGACAATAGTATCTCTATTAGTAAATATGAATATATGAGTAGATATGAAATAGAATGATCACTGTATTATTGTGATGATTTACTTGATTGCAAACATGACACTCCAGTTTTAGCTTTTATGTTTTTACACAAGCATTAATACTTCACTATAAAATATTTTACACTACCCTTTTCGTATGGGTCTGTCTTTTTGTGGTTGAGATGGAAGTTATTCCAATGAGGATTACTGAGTTATGGAGTCTCCTTCTTTTGAGATATTCAAAGGCTGTAGGTGACCCTACTATGAGCAAGGAGTTGGACAAGGTGACCTCCAGAGATCCCTTCAAACCTCATGCATATTGTAACTGTAATTCTGTGATCTGATCCTCTAATATTACTCAGCCAAATGACTTCTGCTAAATTTGTATCCCAGTATTTGCATGTCCCTGTGCCCATTGCTTTCAGTATAGTCTTCAACAGTCCATGGTATCATTCAAGCTTTCAGAAGGCTGGTGCAGGATAGAGAATATGGTACACCTGATTAATGCTAGGTTTCTTGGCAAGGTGCTTATGTGGATGTGTTGGAAATGGGTCCTATTGTCTCGGTTCTTTCTGGGGTGTAGTTTCACCGCAGAACTTCCTTTTCAAGGCCTAGGGTGGTGTTTTGGATGTTGGTGTATACAGGGTGTGTTTCCAGCTATCCCATTGTTACTTCCACCAAGGTAAACACATGACTCTTGACTTGTAAGTTTTGTGGCACTATGATGTAATTAATCTGCCAGCCCTGCTTCATACTGATATTGTAGCTACTGGGGACCTAAGTAACAACAGAAGTAAGCTGAGCTGGGGGGAGCATTGTTGACATTTTCATGGAGGACAGTGCACTTGACTTTTCTGTTGCAGTTGTTGGGAAGGTGCTACTATCTGACCAATTTAAAGGGAAGCACAGGTCTTGTATTGTTAAAAACAAAAATATTTTGATGAAAATCTTCATAATGAAAAATCCTTATTTGAGAACCTAAATCGTTCTTGTTCATGAGGATACTGTAACTTACTGAAACCAAAATATTTTAGTATGGGTCTACTGTATTTAGAATTTCAACAAACGAAGAGAAAAAAATGAGTATTTATTGGGCAGTAGCTTACAGGATACTTAATTATGGTGCCTAATTTTGTCTTTTATCATTTAATTGGAAAATTTAAGAAGCTATTACTATATACATGTCCTATTAATGTACTTCCTTTTATAGATTATTACAGTTTTTTATTTTTTCATCTTTATTTGAATTTATCACTTGAACCATTAACATGTGTAAGTCCCCATGATAAAGGTCATGATAAATTAGATCATGATGTAAAATTCCCTTCCTCTGGGGCTTGCTTAATATTTAATGTTCAATGCTATTGTGTTGGATTTGGCACTTGAGTCATTTCCTGTGTTACTGTACATTTCCTTATCTACAGAAGTACTCCTGAGGTCTTGTAATTTGCAGGCAATAGGGACTTTCTATCAAGCTTTTGACCAGTCTCTTAATTATTTACCATGTCAAAGATTCTCTAATTTTTTATTGCCCCCTCGTGGGCCATTTACTAAAAGCAATTTGCTATTTTGGAGATAAATTAGCTTTATTTTGATTTGTACACAGCAAAAGAATTGTAAATAGGCTTTTTCAGGTCATCAGAGATCCTATTAAATTCTGTTGCCCTCATTTTCATATTCTTAAAAGATCTATTTTTGGCCTTGTTAATAACAACAAACATCTTGACATTTTAATACTGCAGTTGACTTTTTCAGAAGACTATAGATTAGAGATGAGGTGAGTTGAACTACTATTATTAAAATTATTTATTTATGTATTTATGGCATTTAAAAAGGTTTATGTCTCTGTGAAGCCCAGGTTGCTTCTGGACAAAACTGTCTGTTGGAGTGCACCTGGCTAATCGTTAAGTACAAATTTATGTCCTCTGCCTGGTCACCCAAATGGGGCTTGTACCACAGATGAGAAAGACTGGTTCCTTTCTGAAATGGAGTGGCGAGTTGTAACTGCAGTTATACAACTGAGCATCACTTTCAAAACTTCCCTTTCTTCCTCCCCCTCAAAAACGTAGTGTAAATTCTGTGAGTATTGGCCATATGAAGATTTTGGTATAAAGAATCAGGTTTGGTTACTTTGGATTAATAATTCTTCACTCTAGACTGTTTTTTTTGTTTGTTTGTTTTTGTTGTTTGTTTGTTTTTTCTTGCCCCTGTCTTGAAAGAGAAGCTGTACATTGCTAAAGTGAATGTGTCAAGTGGCTAAAGTCAGGTGTATTGAACATGGATACTGGGATCAGACTTTGTGAGCAAAGCAGGATTGTTTCCAGAAGGTTCACTTGCAATATTGGCATCTACATACCTCCAAATGCAGAAATAATAAAAATAATAAAATTGTATTTCTGCTGGAAACTCTTTTGGAAGATTTAGGTAGAAAGTAAATAAACAGACCATGTTGTTTGTTTGTTTCAGGAAATAAATTATATTTTATTTAAAAGCACCAGGAATTTTATACTTAGCCTCAGTCCTGAAAGTCATGTATACAGAGAGAAGGATTACGTTAAATTAAAACTACTGGTAAAATAGGTTTATACATGCCATAAAATACTTGAAATGAAGTGTCTATTTTACTGAAAGGGTTGTTAGGCATTGGAATATGCTGCCCAGGGAAGTGGTTCAGGCACCATCCCTGGAGGTCTTTAAAAGATATTTAGATGTAGAGCTTAGTGATATGGTTTAGTGGAAGACTTGTTAGTGTTAGGTCAGAGGTTGGACTAGGTGATCTTGTAGGTCTCTTCCAACCTGGGTGATTCTGTGGTTCTGTGATACCTGAAGAAGTAGGACAATGAAATATCTCTTGTGAGCAAGCAGAGAATAAGACATGAATTGTAAGGTACAGCTAACAAGATTTTTCTTCAGCTGCGATTTTGAATATATAGCAATAATGACGAGGGTGTGATTATTCCAAGAGAGGTGTTGTTTAGAGGGTGTTTATAATTAGAGATTTTTCCACTGCATTGTCCAGTCCAATTTGTTCATTTTGATGGAAGAATCAATAGTGCTAGCCAAAATAACTGGGAAATTAATAGCAACTAATATAGCACAATATTCACGTCTTCCTTGTTTTAACTGGCATTTAGGAAAGGCCTTGGCAGAGTGGCAGCCCATATGTAGAGGCTGGAGACTGTGCAAACTGACAGCTTTATGAATTTTCATCATTCTTCAGTTTCACATGCATTCAGTGTAGCTGTGAAAACAGATGAGGAGGCAGGGAAGCTCTATAAATGACAATGTCCCTAATAAGGATAAGTATTTCAGCACTAATTGAAGGAATATGTACATAACTTCTGTGGATGCCAGTTTTGCTGTTTTTCTCAAGCTGTTATTTAAGGGCTGAATATTTCACTTAACTGCAGTCGCTTGTACCAAGGCTTTGGAAGCACAGAAACAACAGATGAAAACATGTCTCTAATGAAAACCTGAAACAATCTTGTTTGTTTTTCTTTCTTTTAAAGAAAGAACTTTTGGTTTATGAGAGAATATGAAAAATGAGAAATATCCTTACAAAACGATGAAGAACTTTTTCCATTTACTTCTTTTTTTTTTTTTTTTTTTTTTTTTTCTATATTTAGAGAATGAATAAATGCCATGGTGTCACACCATGGAATTCAACAGAATTTACTGCAATCAAAACCATGACTTAGTTAAAGATGCGAGAATTTAAAGGTTCACTCAAGACTTACTGCAGGCTACTGGAGGATTTCTAAACTCAAATGCGTGCTCACAAACCTTCTCTCTTTTTCATGAACTACCCTTCTCTTTCGTCAGTGTGTACAGCAGAAAACCTTTGAACCTCGAGGAGTCTGCCCTGAGAGGCGTCCCACCTCAGGGGGAGACCATCAGTCACAGCCTGCTGTGGTCCCTGGAGAGCTGAAAGGATGCTTTGCTTAGGACCACCAAGGACTGTCAGTACTTCTCCTTCCTGACAGATATCCTGTTCAGATTAGGCAATTCTGGTATTTTCCACCAACCATGCCATTCTGGTACCTTCCAGAATGTACTGTTCTGGTACTTCCCAGGCTAGGCTATGATCCAGGTTGCAGTGTCCAAGACACCGTCAGGGAGTGCCTGTTCATACTCACTTGTTATGCCTGTTGCTAACAGGCAGATGATGTAACATTAGTTAATCTTGAGTCACAGCTGAACTGAAGAAAGTGCTACTCCACCACACGTGATAATCCTGAAACAAGGAGGTGTTTGTCTATGATGTAAATCCCAGATGTGAAAGAATATGAACACACAGACATACATACTCCATTAATTTCCACAGAACAAAGGAAAGAGAGGAAGATCTAAGACCTTTCTGTGTTATTTTTTACTTAAATATACATATATAGAGAGAGTGATATATAGTAATAATATAAATGAGCTTTTCTGGCCTCAGTATGACAGCATTTTTAAATACACATTGTGATTACTGCTGTTTTTATGCCATCTAATACTAAAATATGAGTTTTTGTTTTCCAGTGACCAATAAAATATGAATAAGTGGCTTGTCTTAAGCCCAGCTGTTATGATGTTTCCAAAAGTATTAAGGCTTTAAGGATTTATGTGTATTCTTTTGTTTTGTTTTGTTTTATGTTTGCTTGTTTGTTTTATAGAGCTGTATAAAAGAACAGACAATTATGAGACATTTACCAGTTTCATTTAACGAGTTCTGGTGGTATGAGAGAACAGGTAGAAAAGAAAGAGGGAACATAAGAAGTAAAAACATATTCTTATAACACTTAGTCTGTTCACAAAGAAAAAGAAGACACCAGCACAATTAAAATTTGGCATTAGATGACATGCTTTCATAGTGCATCACACTATCAAAGTTCATGCCAGGAGTTACTGCAGAGGCTCTAGTTCAGTAGCATTTGTTTTAAAAGTCCTGGAAACCACAGTCTGCTCCGGGACTGATCTACAAATGTCCTCAGAATCAAAGACAAATGTTTGATGGGTAATCTTCTCAGCTGTATCTCTAGTCACTATGTGAGATTTAAATGTTATATGAAATCCTCCTAGCATGTTACTTTTTGACTGAATTTCATCATAGAAGCAGCATTAGGTACATGATTTGATCCTGCTGAGGAACAGATTTTGGAAATGAAATGCATTATACAAAATATTTTTGTATACTTTTAAATAGATCTTGAAGTAATAGAGAGCACTTAGTGGTGACTAGTCAAATGGTAGTGTCAATTTACCAAAGGTTTGTAACTTAAAAACTAATATTTTTATTTTTATCCTCACTTGCCATTACTTCTATAATCATTTATATTACATACATATATTCTTTGCTTTCCACAAAGGTGTAAATTCTCCAATCCAAAATGAATGAAGGAAAAAAAAAGATTGCCTTTGGAAGTAGAAGTTCCTTCAGTTCATTAGCACTGTTTAGACTTGCAAATAATGTGAAGAAAAAATACTGTCTAGATTTGTGGCCAGGCTGGCATATGTGTAAAAGTTAGAAAGGAAAATAAGTCAACTGAGATGTCAGTCAGAAGCTGTTTAAGCTGTAATGATAAAGAAGATGAAAGAATCTGTTTTAATTTTAATTAACACTAAGGGGACAGAAGGCAAAATTCACATTAGCATTCTGAATAATCTTGAACATTCATTGTTTTCTATCTCTCTGAGTCAGCAGCCTATTTGAATCAGTCAGTCTTAGAAAATTATATTATGATATATTGGTTTGTTCACTTTCCTAATTCTGTTTGGAATGCAGCCATCATTTAGAAAACTGCAGAACAAAAGCATCTGAAGTACTTAGTGGAAAAAAAAAAAAAAAAAAGGAGTAGATAGAATCCACCAACAATTTAAATTCCATATCTGTATACCAGTAGGGAATATAGTCATGCCTGAAATGTGATTTTACTTTGTTGATATTTGAAACAAATTTTACAAGTACCATACATTCTTTAGTCTGTCTTTGAGTGATCTGAATAGTGATCTGAATCTACCTTGAAGACTTTATGTTGAGATTTATCTTGAAATCTGTGCTAACAAATTTTGCTAAAACATCATAAAGAAGAATAAATAAAATTAGACATCTTCCATTATCTAGCAGCCATCTAATATTGTAAAGGGTTAAAAACAGCAGAAGAAAACTTTACAGAAAAAGTCTAAATCATTAACATAGTTAATTTTTTTTAATTTTTTTTTTTCTGAATCTATTTTCCAGGATTGATTTTTGATCTGGGCACAACATTGCAAGAAGCTGGATTTTTTTTTTTTTTTCCTATTATTTTTCAGCTAAAAACATTTACTTTACTTTGCTTTGTTTATTCCAGTGTGGGCAGCACATATTTTCGTGTAATTAAAATTTGGGAATATTTTTGAAAAGAGAGGAAGAAATGTAAAAAACATACCCAGCTTCAAAAAATAAATCCTGAAATCCCAAGTCAGTCTTTGCCTAAATTTCTGAATACTTGTATACTCTGGGTGCACATATTTCCTACTGGATGTTTCCCAAGTGCCTAAGTTTTTGCCAGTAGACATGCACTCAACAATCTACGTTGTGAAATGGAGCAACGAAGTAACTCGTTCATGTCAAAGCCCCATGAAGATTCCTCAGGGAGGCATTCTCTTGCCTTGTGGAGCCTGAGCTGGAAGATTTCAAGACTTGCCTACCAGATAAATACAATGCCAGGCAAACATGAAGTAGGACCATTAAGGCTGTAGTAATTAAAATTGGAACAAGGTAGACTAGAATTGAACTTTTGCCTGGTCTCTTCCCTCCCCAGACTATTCACCAGTAACTGAGAAAGAAAGGCTTTGTCCTTCCTGGGATAAATATTCCATCAAAAATGGAACAGCCTTAGCCATCAAGAGAGCTTCATAGTGCATGTTTTTGCCATGTTGTTTAAGGGAGCTCTGACAAAGGTAGTAGATATGAGTTCTTGTGCCCTCAAAATACAAAAATAGGTTGAATCTTTCTAATGAGTTAAAGGGAGGAGTCTATTTCTTCCTCATCATCTCATCACAAGACTGAAGTGATTCAACACTGCCCTGTAGAAGATGGTTTATGACTCCACACAGACCCAGTGACAGGTACCTATATCCAGACGCACCAGCAAACGTTTTACATTGAGAATAAGGGCTCATGCCACTATCTGGACTTTCTTATTTCTTACATTTAGGGATTTTGTGATCTGTCAGATGGCTTTGGATTGAAAAAAAGAGAAAAAATCCTTGGATTTTTTTTAGACAAGTACCTCACCTTTCTGGTCATAAGGAATTCAGTGTATCAGCTTCAATGCTTATTTTCTTGCAGTTTTTACAGAATTTTCTGGAATTCTTTAGTTCCATTTAATCTAAATAAGTGACTACAACTATATTTTATTATTCTATTGTGCTTGACAAAACAAAGTGTCTGTTCCAAAGGGATGAAGGCTTCTTTCTTAGCAACCGGGGTTACTGGGAGATGTAACAAGAACATCAAATTTTAAAAAAATTTCCAAGGTTTTA
Source organism: Anas acuta (assembly GCF_963932015.1). Lineage (NCBI taxonomy): Eukaryota > Metazoa > Chordata > Aves > Anseriformes > Anatidae > Anas > Anas acuta. The sequence continues at coordinate 13,380,896 of NC_088979.1, forward strand.
CAATGAAAAATATAGATCAGAATGAAAATTAAATTTAAAATGCACAAGCCAGAGAATAACAAAACAGTAAGTGAAAATGTTAAAGCACTAATATCTGTGGGAGACAAACACAGTATGTTTGAATTCAAGTTTCAGAAAGCTTGGCAAGTAATTTACTCAGTAGCATTCATTCTTGAGTATCTCCATCGCATGCCTCAGTGTAATCAGCTTTAGCCAAAATATAAAACCTTCATCAGGAGATACTGTGGGATATCAGCTGGAAGATATTCTTCCTTAAATATTTGATATTTTTATTAAAAATCTTGCTTTGAACAAAAGAAATAATGCAACTGTTACAAGGTCTGCCCTGTCTACATACCCTACACACAGCAATAGACATGTCTGTCTCTGTTTCATCTTACAGCAAAATGCATAGATATAAATGGATTTGAAGACTTTCCCAATAACATTTTTCATCATTGATAAGTTATCCTGCAGCATTTCAGTTTGATGGTTTTGATCAACTGCTACAATGAAAGCCTGATTAAGGTTAAAATTATTTTAGTAGCATGTGTATGGAGCCAAAGTAGAGTCTGTTAGAGCTACAAGCTTTTGAGTATATTAAGAATTCTTCAGGAATAAACATTGCATATCAGTCACAACAGTTAAGGAAATACTGTAAGAGGTGTTGTGTAGCAGGCTTTCCACAGGGTTTGCAGTACTATTTTGGCTGGAGTTTTCCCTCGGAAGAGATCCATTGCAGAAAAATAATTGGAAATTTATAAATTGTCTTCATAAACTCCCAACATTAAATGTATTGAAAATTGTGGTGAATAAACATAACATTCACTAATTTAGACAGGCAAACAGTGCTCAGCAATATATGAAAAAGCCATGCATAAACTGCAGAATGTTAGTCAAACTGTCCAGTACTGCACCTGCTGCTGACATTTAATGTTATTGAGTTAAAAGAAAAAAAAGAAAAAAAAAAAAAAGGTGGGTGGGAAGATGTAACAGTAGAATTTGTTCATCTTTCACACTTACTGTCTTATTGCTTTGGAATATAATTTTATTTAAATGTGCTGAAAAACATCTGATTTGAAAAAAAAAATGGAAAAGATAGAAATAACTTTTATCTTACGATGCTAAAAGATAAACTGGAATAGTCAGGAGTTGATGACAATCATAAAGAAAATGTGAAGAGAAGACCTACAATGCTATTTCCCATTAAGAAGGTTACCTGCATAAAGAACTGTCTAATTCTGCCTGTGCATGCTTATCACAATACCACTCTTCAGGGTGCCAGTAATGCATCACCTATCAGCACAAAATGTGCAAACAACTATGCTGCCACTTTTTGACTAAAGCATTTAAAAATACCGGTAAGCACAATGTTATATCTATATTGTAAGTTGTTTCTTTGTGGATCCTTGTTCAGATGCAATTTAATACTGTTTGCATGTAGAGAACAAGGAAAGGAAATTTATATAGGAGATGGATGAGCATATTTCAGATTGTTTCCCTCTTGTTTTCTTTCATCAGGATGAGATGCATGAATGAATATTTAGAAGAAAAGGGAAGCAAAATCCTAGGAATGCATTCCTTTGCATAGGTCTGCATTATTTATATCTATAATAGTCTCCTAGTTCTGTGCAGTGGGTTGAGACCAATCTTCCCATGGTTACATAACTAAAACAGCTAGAATCAATAAAGACTATTTTACTCCAACATATATATATATATATTATATATATATATATATATATATATATATGTTGGAGTAAAATAAGACTATTTTACTCCAACATATATATATATATATATATTCATTATATATTATAATATATATATATATATATATATGTTGGAGTAAAATAGTATATAATATATTTATATATTATATAATATATAATATATATAATACATATATGTAATTATATATATATATAATATATATATATATGAGGGTTCTCCATCACCCTCATCATGAAAATATATATATATAAACCCTGCTTAGAAATTAGATTGAATAATTCATTATTTTGATACAACTTAAAAATAAACAAACAAAAAAGACACTAATGTTTGACAAGCTGTTTGTCAGCATCAGGTGAAAGTTTTTCAACCCTTTGATATTCAGAAAACCATGTTGCTAGAAGGAAAAAAAAAAAAAAGTGCTTACATAACCTATATATATATGACACAATGTGGGGGTTGTTCCTGGAAATTACCTAGGAAGAATGTAGGAATGGAGAACAACACATTGTATTTTGGTTTCCACTGACTGATTACAACACTGTCTTCATCCACAGCACAAATGGCCATTATTATTATTATAACAATGTAAATTGTATTTATTTTTGAGAGATAACATGTTGTTGTGGCTTAACCCAGCCAGCAGCTAAGCACCACACAGCCGTTCACTCACCCTCCCCCTTCCCTCTCTGGGATGGGTGAGAAAATCAGGAAAATGAAGCCTGTGGGTTGAGATAGAGACAGTTTATTAGGACAGAAATAATAATAATAATAATAATAATAATAATAATAATAATAATAATAATAATAATAATAATAATAATAATGTATACGAAACAAGTGATGCACGATGCAATTGCTCACCACCTGCTGACCGATGCTCAGCTTATCCCCAAGCAGCTGGTCCCCCCACCCCAGCTAGCCAGCCCTATATATTGTTTACCATGACATCACATGGTATGGAATAATCCCAGTTTGGGTCAGCTGTCCTGGGTTTGTCCCCTCCCACCTTCTGCTGCACCCCTAGCCTGCCCGCTGACAGGACAGAGCGAGAAGCTGAAAAGTCCTTGGCTTAGCATAAGCACTGCTCTGCAACAATTAAAACATTAGCATGCTATCAACACTCATCTCATTCTAATCCAAAACATAGCACCCTACCAGCTACTAGGATAATAAACTATCCTAGCTGAAACCAGGACACATGTTGGAGTACATGAATCTCTGTACTGGATGTTCTCTACAAGACAAATTAATTTCCACATCATATCTGACATGGTACTTGGATTATAACTATATATCACAGAATCACAGAATTGTAGGGGTTGGAAGGGACCTCAAGAGATCATCAAGTCCAACCCACCTGCCAAAGCGGGTTCCTTAGAAGATTTTGCCTAGCTAGGCATCCAGACAGGCCTTGAATATTTCCAGAGGAGACTCCACAACCTCCCTGGGCCGTCTGTTCCAGTGCTCCACCACCCTCATCATGAAAAAGTTCTTTTGCATGCTAGTGCGGAATTTTCTGTGATCCATTGTGTGGCTGTTACCCCTTGTCTTGTCCCCAAAAACGACTGAAAAGAGGTTGGCCAAATCCCTCTGTCTCCCACACCTCAGGTATTTATAAACATTGACAAGATCCACTCTCAATTTTCTTTTCTCCAGGCTGGACAGGCCCAGGTCTCTCAGCATTTCCTCAAAAGGAAGATGCTCCAGGCCCCGTATCATCCTTGTGGTCCTCCATTGGACTCTTTCCAGGAGGTCCCTGTCTTTTTTGTACTGGGGAACCCAGAACTGGACACAGTACTCCAGGTGAGGCCTGACCAGGGTAGAGTAGAGGGGGAGGTTCACCTCCCTTGACCTGCTAGCCACACTCCTTTTAATGCATGCCAGAAACCCATTGGCCCTCTTGGCTACAAGGGCACACTGCTGGCTCATGGTCAACCTGTCATCCACCAGGACCCCCAGGTCCTTCTTCTCAGAGCTCCTCTCCAGCAGGTCGCTCCCCAGCCTGTACTGATACGTGTGGTTGTTCCTTCCCAGGTGCAGGACTCTACACTTGCTCTTATTAAAATATATAAGTGAATATGGATATACATGTATAATATATAGTGAATATGGATATAGATGAAGGATATAGATGGATATAGACATTTCCTTTTATATGTTGTTTCATTGAAGAGGACACCTAAATATTTTGTATCTAATGGAAGATAGATGTGTAAATGGAATGTAGAGAAGACCGAGCCTTATGGGTCCCTTGAGATTTTGTTCAAAATGCTCTATAAATTTCAAGAGGAAAGTGAACTATATTACCTACAAAGCAAAGAAAATTATCTATGAGTACTGTGGAAAAGCTTTACACCTCCGGTGTAAGTTGGGTTATTTGGGGGTTAGCACATTAGCATCATTTAGGTCTTGGTCTTACCTTTCTCCTTATGAACTGTCTTAAAAGTGTTAAAGATTTAATAAAAAATTAAAAAAAAAAAAAAATCAATGTGTACCTTGAGTGTTGTTTTGACCACTGAAAGCACAAGAGGAACTTCTTGCTATTGTGGTTTGTTTTGTCAAGATACTTTTGTGTAAGTCCACAACAGACTTTCCCAAATCAGTATAGACCTAAATAAAGTCTCTGTCTCACGGCCAGACTCATCAGGATAACCAGATTGTTTGATGAGCAAGTAGTAGTGAACTCCAGGGATGCAAAGTTGCTCCATTTGCTAGTTTGTAAGGAACAATAGGTATGGGGAGATCAAATTCAGGTTGTTACTACAAGTATGCTATAGCTCATCTTTTATACAGGCTACTACTGTGTTCTTCTCATTTACAAAGGCACCACTGATACCACTGGAATTGGAACCTCTAAGCATAGATAACATTAATATCAGTTTTCCTAGGCCTAACCATGTTGGTAGTATTTCTGGAGAGAGGCTTCCTAAATCACAGGTTGAAGTTCCATGAGCTTGTTGAGTGACAATGGCCTCATTAAAAAGAATTAAAAACAAGCAGCCTTTCCATACTGACTTACTAACTGTGAACTTAAAATCAGGTCACAACGCTACTATTAATTTTTAATCAATCTGGCAGAGGGACTGTGAACCAAAGTCAAGAGGATTACTCTTCATAATGAGGGAGAAGAAAGTGAGTCATAAATTAAATTTATGAACATTTTATATGAATATTTTTTAATGCAAGAAATGTAAACAGAAACATCTTACATTATGATTGTGAACACATTTATGAATTAGTTCATGTCACAGAAATTTGGTGGAGTCACAGGACTGGAACATTAACATCAATAGTAGTCCTTACTTGGCTGGCAAAAAAGGAGGCATATAAACATGGCACAGTTTAAAAGGGAAGTGAGAAGTTTCTTTGAGTTGCCTAAGTAATTGTACCTGCTGAGACTCTGTGCTTAATAATAATAATAATAAATAATAAAAAAAAATGAGTACTGTGAATAAGGTCTTTTAAATGCTGATAAATGAGTGATCGTGTGGATAGGATTTTTTTTTTTGGGGGGGGGGGGGGAGGGGGGAGCAATTAGTGGAATTCTGTAGCACACAGATCTTAAAAGTAGGGCAAGATCTAAACTACCTGGACAATCATTCAGAAGGAAATAGTAGAATTTGAATTGACAAGGAAGTTTTGAAATATGATGGTCATATATATATATATAATTTTATTTTTTTTCTTTTTTTTTTCTTAAAAACTAGTTAAAGGACAAAAATAATGGAGAGAAGGTATATCTCCTTTTGTCTGTATGGTTTCTTCTAACAAGATGTATCTGAATAAAAGAAAGAAATAATAAGGCAACTTATTTAAAACAGGCTACTATACAAATATAAATTTCAGTGGTTAATAAGAAAAGATAGAAATATCAGCATAAGAAAAACATGAGAAGTGTATGTGAATCTTCATGCATCTACTTAAACAAAAATATATATGGCCCATAAGATAAACTAATCAGAAGTGCCCTACTACCTTTACTGATGACACACAGAGAGTCCAGTTTCTGTAATTCCACTAAATGAGGCCAACATCCGATATGCTCTTCCAAATAACGAACAAAGGTGACATTGTCTGCTCAAAGAAAAAGAACGAGTACATTTGCAAATGGCCGGCTGATCAACAGGCTTACTGACATTGGTTGTAGCCAGGACAAGAATACCAACAAACAAATATTATATTAAACTACAAGATTTTTTAGCAATTAATTATTTAATTAATTAAAGTTTGTGGCTATGCCAAGTATTTTGGGAAGGATGTTTATAGTTCCTATGGACTACAACTGTGGACAACTGCAAGGAATAGGGAAAATATGATCCTAAGTAAAGCAGAATTATTAAGCAGAACGTATTTCCTAACCATTCAGTATAAGCAGCTTTCTGAAATAAGCTGAAAATGTATCACCATTAAAAAAGAAGGAAATAGAATAAATTCTAGCATTCCACATTGCGGAAGGGCAGAAAAAGGCCAAGTTGCTCAAAACCCACATCTGATCTTGACAAACTTGTGAGAATTGTTCATATAATACAGGAGACTATTTTAAAAGTGGTTTTAACTGCACTACAGCCTGAAAAATGTGACTAATTATCTCCCACAGCTCTAAGAAACTCATTTCCCAAAGGAAAGGTGGCAATAAAATTTTGTCCTTATAATACCTTGTATTTGTAAGTCTAAAACAGATTTATAAATTTCACTAATTAGGCCTCACAAACCTCAAGAGAACAAGTAAAGCAATAGTTTACTAATTTTTATGGATGTTTCACACCCAACTAATGTGATTTGCCAAAGGTCACACAAAGTCAAACACAGAGTTAGGAAGAGATCAAAAGACATCCTTCATTCATAAAGGCCAAAAAAGGTTGCCCAGCAAACAACACTTTTCTTCCACAGTTTAGATTGCTGTATGCCTGTATTCATTAAAATGTCATTGGGCAGACTCTTCTGATAGTTTTCATCCTCTTTTTTGCTCTGCTTTGTGAAGGACAATTAATGTGAAAATAGTAACTCTTTATATTAGGTAAAATAAATTAGCTTTTCACAGGACAATTATAATAAATTCCAAAATCTTTCAATATTTGTTCAGTATGTATTTGTGGCATTGTGAAAGAATTCATAATATAAGAAAGAAAGAAAGGACACTCTCTACAGGAGAATTCATGGACTTCAAATGCTTGCCACAGTAAGACAGACTCAAATAATACTGCAGTAAACACTTCACATCCCATTCATATACTCAGGGAAATTTATTTTTCAGTGTAGCTGCTGGAATAATTTGGGACATCGGTATATGTATCAATGAAAAATTCTTGTTAAATCCTAAGATCAATAACTCTACATGCCTCAAGGAGTATTAAGTCCATCGTGAACTGACAAATGCTCTAACAAAAATCAATCTGCTTGTCTAGATGAAGCTGTAAAGCACAGTGTCAGCCATTAACCTAGTCACTGGACTCTGGCCAAACAAAGTTAGGCTAAGAAGGCAACACACACACACAAAAATAAATAAATAAAAACAACACAGAAGTCTGAGGTAGAAAATCTCTTCAAAACCACCTAATTTTCAAGCTGTTGGAACTCAGTTGTACATATATATATATAATATTTATACATACATTTCACCATTATTCACTGAGAAAAATTAGCAAAGAAAATAGAATTGAAGGGTTCTGTTTGCAGTAGAGAGGTTCCTCTTAAGGTTCTTTTCCTTAAGTGTCACTTAAAGAAAAACAAAATTAATTACAGGATAAAGATGAGTATACTTTAATTTGAAAGAAAAAGCCACATGCAACAGAATACTGAGATTCCAAGGAAAAGTTTGTCCTATCTCCCCAGACTCTCAAGACAAGAAGAAAATGAAGGGAAAAATATATATAGAGAGAGAGAGAGATGGCTTTGTTTAAATGCACATCTTTTGCAAAGAAGAGAGAAATTTTCTTTATTATACAAAGCATGAATCTATTTTATGTAAATGAACTTAACACTTGTGTGCCCACAAGTTTCACATCTGTGAAAGGACTGAAGTATCTAGTCCTATGGAAGACTATGGTTTTTCTGTGACATCTAATGCAGACTTCTCAGAGAAAAATATGAGACCTAGTAGGCTCCAGATCTTATTCCAGAGATGTAGACTCAAAATCTACATCTAAAATTCTAAATAGAAGTGTATCCAAGATCACTTCAAAACAAATAGCAGGAAATACTCATTGGGCCAAAGGGAAAAATACTTAGAGCTACATTTTACCCCAACAGATTTCTTGAGAGTTGGGATGCCCAAAACAGAGGTAAGATATGAAGCTAAACTTTGTGTGTCCATAGCATTAAATCTTAAACAATATGAATAAACCATAAAGCAATAAACCAGTAAACTGTTTTCTGTTGTTTTTTTTCCTAGACTACTTATATACCCAAACACAGGCACTTGGAAAGCACTAGTACAGAGAGCTTTGTCAAAGCCGTGGCACCTGTTTTAAGAGCCTTCCTGGAATATCCAGCAAGCAGATGTTCAGAAAATAAATATATTTTAAAATAAAATAATGAAATAAAATAATAAAATAAAATAAAAAATGTGCTTTTTTCAATGACTGTTTTTAGGTGTGGTTTAGGCCAAATTATTCATCATTTTCTCACATTAAAGTAGTATTAAATCATTAAGCTATCTCCCTTGCAGTCACGAGTTATCCATTTCAAGTGTTATAGAAACAGGATCCTTAATTAGATATTGGCATTTTAACTTGATATTGAAAAGAAAGCTTATTTAGTGGTAGGAGGAAAATAAAAGCAATTTCCTAGTCTCAGTCCCTCATTTTTCTTTATACGTGAATGTACTCTCATACAAACAAAAGCAAACACAAACTCTAAACTGGCTGCAAAAATAATCTTAGAGTAAAAGGATGAACGCATGAAGCATTTAGTTTGCTATAAGTAGGCTACACATTTCCAAACCTGAAATGCTAACCTGAAGAAACAGAAGGTAAGTAGTCAGCCACTGCTTGTTGGACATCATCCCATTTCCTTGTTCTGGAAAATGTATCTTGACAACTGTACATTACAAATATCTGGGATTGTTTATAAACCTTCATATGGGGATTTTTTATTGTTATTTGTTTTAGTTAGAATAAATCATTGATAAAATATCAAAATATAAGGACTAAGCTATTGTATTACATATAGCAACTTCCCGATTTTCCGAGTCAACCCCCCTTTATAACAATTTATGTTACCTACTATTTTAAGGCCTTGATTTGCTTTCTAAATTACAGGTGCACTTTACCTTTATCTTGTAACTTCAGCTCCTTTGCATGTGTTAGTGATTTGTATGTCCTCTAGATGATAGAACACATACACCTGCATGCTGAAGGGCTGAATTAAATCATTAGTCAGGCTTATGTCTGGCTACTTTGGGCCCCAGTGCATCATTTGATTGTAAGCACTTTGTTCTTCACTTGTTTCTTTACTTCTGCATGAGTTATTTTGTCTCTTTCAGCAGAACACCTTCCCTGAAGGGAAGCAGTCATGTGCAGTTTTCTGGGTTGCCATCAACTGGGACAGCAGTCATAAATGTCATTAAAGAAATGAGTGTTTATGCAATAATGATTCTTCAAAAAATTGACTTATCTTGGAGTCTGAAGTTCATTTGCAAACCAATGTTTGTTTGTTTGTTTGTTTTTGTTTGTTTGTTTGTTCTTCATGCAGTCATATCCTAGTGCTTCATTTGTACAGAGCAATATGCATTTGATATAAAGAAACAGTGAATTCTGGTGAATCTCTGTTAGTACAGATTCCTAAAAAACACTTCCAGAGGAGATGCTATGCAGAAGTAGGATATCATCCCAAGGATGCCCCTCCCTCTCCATTGTCTATAAAGGAAACCTAGAATAATGAGAAAAGACATGTTAAATCTCAAATTATATCTGTGATAGTATTATGAATCACAAACGGAAACTCATCCAGATGTTCACAGTTCCAAGTCCAGTGGTGATCCATATGATCCTTACTAGCTATCTATGCTATACTAACTCCACTCTTTGTAGAAAAAACAATGTTTATGTGTATTCCTTCATTCCTGGTTAAAAAACATTCATCCACCAACTCTAACACTTGAAGACTTTACCCATGACGTTTCCCCATACAGATAATTCCTGCTTAAAAAATGTGTAATTGATTATACTAAAATTTAATTTATTTCTTCAGCTATTGTTGAATTTAATATAATAATGATAATAATAATGATAATAATAATAATATTAAACAGATGAAAGAAAAATGGACAGGAAAATAGAACTTTTTTTTTTTAAGTATATTATTATTATTTGATCAGCTTCAGAAGTTGTGCGTTCTACAGTGCAAAACTATTCTATTTGCCTGATTTACAGTTACAGATGGCTTTACTTTTCCAAACAAGATCTTGGTCATCACATGTTTACATGAAATGTGACTCGTCTTACTGCTCAATGCTATCTGAAGAATCCCACTTTCCTTCTCCTCCTCTGATCTTCTCAGCATCAGTGTGTTGCAGAGAATCACAGGCCATCAGCATAAAATGTGCCTGGACTCTGCAAATGCTCAAGGTCAGTCCTGTAGCTTCATCAGTGACTTCATTCGTTCATTAGTTGTGCTTACTCTAGATCTTCCAGATCTAAAGTAAGTGCCTGCCGAGCCACATTTACATACTGCCCTACATGCTAACACTACAAAAACAGGAAAACCAGGGTAATTCCAAACTTAGAATAGATTTCTAAACTTAATTAGGAAGTGTGAATTCATCTGATGATTTAACTGTTTGTAATTCTTACTTAAGCAGTTAAAGAGTATTAATATATGCAACAAAGTATCTGCATAATACATATATAATACAAAACAGCATTAATATTAGTTACAGGTTGTCTGTAATTCTAGGAATTCCTATTGAAAAGAACGTTTAAAACCTATTCAAAGAGAGAACTTCCTTGCAGAGGACAAATTCAAAAACAATAAGTCTTTAAGTTGCTAGCTCACCCAGAATATTGTTTTTAAGGTGTAAACAAGTGTCTGTTTACAATTTACTGTTTATAACTTATGTATAAGACATAGTGAACTGAGTTAAAAAGATATCCCATTGCATTTTCAAATCCAACGGAATTAAGTAAAACAGAATTAAACACTTCTCTAATCTTTCTTTAATTACCAGGAAGAAGTTGATTAGATAGTGTTATTTCTGAGGAATATTTTCTTCTACATGATGTGCACATCTACAACAGAGTGCATACGTACATAAACAGAGAAAAGCTAGATGAATTAAACAAAGGCATAGTTCTTCAACAGCAAATTATAAAGAGTTTATAATAATGTATTTCAATACTTGTTTGGGATATTTGGAAGGTACTATTCCTTTGAGAACACATTAAAAAAACAAAAACAAAACAAAACAAAACAAAAAACTTCTGAGATTACTCACCCCTGATTTAGCACACATGATGATGTCATTAACATCATTGTATGCAGTACAAAGAAGAGCCAATGACATGCAGTGCCAGAACTGACTTCCATAAAATTTCTGATTCTGCCAAAAAAAAAAAAGAAACAAAACAAAAACAAACAAACAAACAAACAAAAACAGTATGCCCCTTGTTTCTCTTGATTTCTGAAGAAATATGTGTAGTATTGAAATGTTAGTTCATACATCCCATGGAGGTGAGAATTCCTGATTCAGAAATCTTCATCCAACTAAAAAGAAAGAAGCTAAACTTTGCTTTTCATGTGAACGGTACTTTTTGGAACTGGGTGTGAGAGTATTAAGTCTATACATCTATCCTATGATGAAATATGCTAATCTTAAGTAAATGTGAGACTCTTCACAGTTGCATGGTTGTTCATCAATCACAGCTTATTGCAAGAAACAGTAATGTGAAGGAAACATCTGTTTGATTGCTGACAGGCTGTCTGCTCTGTCACCTGTAGTGCATCAAGCTGACATGTCCCAGGATTTTCAGAGAAGTTTGGGTATTGCAGTCCTGCACCAGCAGTTTCAATAAATAAAAAAGCACAAATGAACATTTTTGTGGACAGTTTGACATAATAATAGTTACCAAAATCTTTCAACAATTTCAACTGCATATGTGTATGCAGCAAGGCTTTGCATACACATAAAATAACCTGCAATTAATTCACTGTAATATCTTCATAGTTGTGGGTTTTTTTTTTAGTCCCTAAACTCTTATTGATTTCGAAGTGATAGTTGCTACTGATTTTAGAGAGAATAGAATTTGTCATCTACTGTTCAAGAACTATGGCAAAGACAATCATTACAGATAACAAAAATTGTTTGGATATATTAAGTTATAACAAAATTTTAAGAAACATCTCTTTTTGGCCACAAAATGAGAAAGAAAGTACTGAAAAAATGGAAAACTTTATCTTTGGCTGAATCTCTGTCTTGATGAAATGAAAGAGAAAAAACACTCCTGAAAATTAAATCAGATGGCTAGCCATTTTACTGTCGTAATTCAATTTTGCTTATGAAAACTTTGCATTTTTCCTCCTGTTCTGTAAAGTGATCCTAGTCTTTCAACAGGTCCATATGCAATTCCAGAAACCTTATTGGATGTAACTGAGCTTCAGTTTCAGCTAGCTATTTTTACTTTGATGAATCTCTAAAAATAATATTTTATTTTATTTTTACTGTACTTATAATTTTACTTCCAAATATAACATATTGTTCAGCTAGAAATGTACCAGTTATCAAATGCTCACATACATTTTGCATTTGGAAGTGATATTCTTTCTTGGTTATCTCTATTTCATGTAGCTTATTTTGATGTCTGTAGGATTTATAATATGGATCTTACAAAAGCTAGCTAGCTTTTGTTGTTGTTGTTGTTGTTTTGTTTTTGTTTTTAAATAGTCTAAAGTTAGATCAAAGAAAGCTGATCTGTTTGACAGACTAAAACTTTATATATAGTATTTACGTGAATTACCCAAGTGCATATTACAGCTACTTAAACTATTCTCCAGACGTTCAAGAATTGCTTTTCAAGTGTGGGAGAGATTCAGAAAACATTTTATACATTAAAATTTCCCTGAAATACACTCAGTTATCTCTATTTCATTGCTTTATCTTTATAGAATGATACAAATACTATATCATTTGCTCATGTAAACCCTCAACAAGCCCTCAAAGATATGGTTCATTTTTACTGATTGTTGTCTCAAATAATTGGGAAGGAAAAGAACTACTGTTATGAATACAATGTAAAGTAATCGTTCCAACTGTCAGACACAAGCAGCTCTCTTGTGTTTGATAGTATGCTTTCTGGATTTTTGCATTCTTGTCCTACCTAAAAGAATGTTGTTGGGCCTGGTTTTATACCCACATTTCCGGCTAAATCCTTGTAAGTTGTAGAACATATGTTGATTATAACAGACAGACAAGATGCTTTTACTAAACCTGCGGCCTTTCCAAATGTCCTATGTGTAGGAGAATAGAGGAAGAAATTTCAAATAATTTTGTCTTATGACCATTTTAAAAAAGCACGTAGCTTTGTGGTAATTTATGATAGTACATCTGCTGAGCTACAGGAGCTTGGAAAATCTATCCTGCTAATGCTGTCCTAAACTAAAATTATTATGCATTCATTAAGTTGCAATAAATAGAAGAGCTAATGCATTAAAGTTAATAGGGCTTCTGAAGATATTTACAGTGAATAACAGTATGAATAGCTCTCAGAGAGATATGAATCTCAGTGGGAAATCCATTTCAGTATAAAACCTGTAAAATGTGGGTAGGTGCTCATGGCAGGCTTCTGAAAAAATGTATCACTTTACAATGAACTCATTCTGGGTGTGTTCATTACTTCTTAAAGCTATTTCCAGTATATAAAATTACACTGTATAATTACAATATAAATTCATTTTATTCTTTGGGTAGTGTTATTTCTATGACTTTTGAAAAATCTAACTTCATACAGTATGTCTAAACTAAAAAAAGTGTTTTGATGATATAGGAAAAATTAGACAAAAATAAGATGGTTAAGGATGTTCATATTTGGTAACAAAGCTGTAGACTGTAACTGCTGCAAGTAATTAATTGAAAATTGTAATAAAAACAAACTCCCAAATCATGTCCTTAGAATTAATAAATGTTTTTAAATTTCTCTTTCAAAAATAGTATTGAAAAAGCATTCAACATTTACTTTCTCATCAATCTAAACAATTAATTGACAACACTTAAATTCTCAGTTGTTTTGCAGAAAGTGTTCGCTAAGGACATATAGCACTTAATTAATGCTTGAACGTCAATCTTACTTGCCTAACCAACACCGTTAATTAAGAAATCTCTTCTCATATGCATATATATCTTAATTTTGGTTTTGTGAATTTTATCCTCTTTATTTCTATGTATTATTAACATTTCCATTATACTTTCAGTGTAAAACAATACCTGATAAATGAAGGATCCACCTTTTCCCCATCTTTTCCACTCTTAAGCTTGATGACAATGTGGTTTACAGTACTATATATTTTTCTAGACTCTGTCCAAAAGAACTGAAATTTGGGGATTTAAGACAATCAACCTATCCTTGAAGGTTAAAGTAAGTAAGACAATGTATGTAAAGGCTACTGGGATGGTCCAACATACTGACATAACAGAAAAGAGTACTGCTGCTAAGGAAAAAAAATGATATGCAAGACAAATAATGCTGAAAATAACAGTAGGAAAGGCAAATAGCTTGAAGACACTAGGCAGGACTGGATGCTATATAAGTGAATTTACTCACATATGGAAAATAAAGAATATGGGTGCAGTTACATTCATTAGTTATATTCATATTCCAGGGTTTCCATAAGGAATCACACATCTCTGTGATAGATCTTCTTTCTGTACCCATAAAACCAGTGTACCTATGTAATGTTACATTACGTAAGCCCCTATAAAATATCATACAATTTAGACTACAAATACTTGTTTCCATTTGGTAGTATTGTATTATTCTTTTCATTATTATTTTCTGAAAGCAGATTTATATATATATATATATAATAAAACAACACTAGCAAAGGATCTTTTAAAGGAAGGGTTGGATTTTTTGTTTTTCACATTTGCACTGCTCAGAAATACTGTCCAGCTGAGTACCTGCTGGAAACGTTAAGTACATGCTAAGTAAGATAAACAACATATCTATTACTAAAGCATAAAGAATTTTATACCCAATTGATCTTGTCATGTGCTAAGCACCTTACCCACATCCCATTATAATGCTGATTGATGCTCACCTGAGCATGAGCCAGCAGCATGCCCAGGTGGCCAAGAAGGCCAATGGCATGCTGGCTTGTATCAGGAATAGTGTAGTCTGCTGGGCCAGGGAGGTAATTGTTCTCCTGTACTCTGCTCAGGTGAGGCTCCACCTCGAGTACTGTGGTCAGATATGGGCCCCTCGGTACCAGAAGGACATCGAGGCCTTGGAGTGTGTCCAGAGAAGGACTACGAAGCTGGTGGAAGACCTAGAACACTCATATAGGATGAGGAGTGGCTGAGGGAAGTGGGTTTGTTTAGTCTGGAGAAGAGGAGGCTCAGGGGAGACCTTATTGCTCTCTACAGCTGCCTGAAAGGAAGTGGTGGGGAGCTGGGGATCAACCTCTTCTCACAGGTAACTAGCGATAGGACTAGAAGCAATGGTCTCAAGTTGAGCCAGGGGAAGTTTAGGTTGGAAATCAGGAGGCATTTCTTCTCAGAAAGAGTAGTCAGGCATTGGGACAGGTTGTCCAAGGAGGTGGTGGAGTCACCGTCCCTGGGGGTATTCAAGGAAAGGTTACACTTGGCGTTTAGGGACACATGGTTTAGTGTGTGCCATTGGTGGTAGGGTGACGGTTGGACCAGATGATCCTGAAGGTCTTTTCCAACCTTAATAATTCTGTGATTCTATGATCACTCAAAACCTTGTTTTGCATTCAGAATCTTAAGGGCAAAAAGAGACAGACCTTGTAAAACCAATAATTTATTGTTCGTATAACTGAAATTTCAACAAAAATGATTAGCCCACGTCTCATTGTTGTAGAAAAAGAGAGGAACAAAAATACAGAGAAGAATGCTATTGCAGAGAAGCACCCATTCTCTGATATTGATGATTCACTGACCCCCATCTGAGTCCCACAGTTGCTGGTGTCATTCTGAGCAGTGTGCTAGAGTGAGTCAGCAGTATCTTGAGAATCTTGCAACCCAGAATTGGTGCAAGGCTGATGTTTTCTCCAGCTCTAAGGCTCTAAGATACTTGAGGCTTTCTTTTTCCTCCCCCCCTACCCTGTTTTTTTCTAACATACTTTTAGACTTTGTGAGTCTGTGACTTCATTTTTTTATCCTTTTTTCTTTTTTTTTTTTTTTTTAATTTGAGTGTTACTGTGCTTGATACTTGCTACTTCTGTTAAACCTATAAGTGTTTTTGCCCAGTTCTCAGGTCTGCATTTCTTTGACTAGGTCAAAGTTGTTTACTAGGTCAGTTGTTTACAGCTCTGGGGTCTCTCATATGATTCTGTGTCCCTTTTTTGTATCATCTTCTGCCAGCATTCCTTTATAGTACATCCTCTGTCTCCATTTTGAGGGTCTGTTATCATGTTGTATCTGTATCACCCTACACTACACCATTATGCTAGGGTCATATATATTTATTCTACCCAACTTTTTTTTGTTTTTCTTATGTGTGTGTGTATAAATACATATATATCATTTATACATAATTAAAGATAAGCAAAAGGGAGTCAAATTTCCTTCTTTATGTTGCAGATCAATCAACTAAAATAAAACTATGGCCAGACCAAGAGCAGTTTTGAGAAAACCTGACAAGTTCAGTCCACATGGAGTAGGGTTCAGCTGTCAATTACTAGGTCTGTTCAGAAAACTCCATATAAAATAAGATGAAAGACTAGAAATGGCATGAGTTGACTTATTTTGGACCATCATCCATTGTCAGGTTGAAAGCAATTGCATGGACATTCTTCATAATGTGAAAGCTGGGCCCAAAGGATCTGAGAGAATATACTGAATTAACTATAGGGTTTGGGGCACATGTATTCAAAATCACTTGAAATGTCTAGTTCTTTATCTTTTTGAAAAAAAGAAAAAATTAATTCAATAGATTGTGGAGATATTTTATCTCATATCTCCAAATAGATGAATTTGAATTCTAGAATGACTTGTAGAAAAAAGAAACTGCAATGAAGAAACTGGTCCCATTTGAGGCCCTGTATATTTGGACTATGGAATCCTCAAATTGCAAAGAGTGGCAAAACAAGTGAGTCTTGCATGTATTTTTGATTTCTACAATATAAATCTATTGACTTGATCACTCCAGGTTCCTTTCATAGTATTTTCAGAGTATGATTCATCTTCTCCTTCAAGCTAAGATGAATTCTGTTCTTAAAAATGCATACTTTTTCTCCAGTTACAATGAAGAGAACAAGTAGAGTTACCCCAGGTACATGATGACTATGCTATGGATATTTTTTTAAAAAAAAAAAAAAAAAAAAAAGGAAGGCAGTTTCATCTGGGAATTGAGTTAGTTCCAAGACCAAAAGACATGGAGCTCACTGTATGTTAAGGACCAGCCACTATCTCTTTATAGCAGGGAAGGAAACAGATATACTTAATTAAAAATAAATAAATAAATAAAATACAACCATCACAAAACAACAGGTTGCTGTCAAGCAGTTCAGGCAATTATCTCAAATTTATCTCATTTATAATAAGAAGGTTACCTTTTAACTGAGCTAAGTTTTTCTTTCTTTATTATTCTTTCTTTAAGTTAAATTAACATAGCCTATTTAAAAATAATATAAAGTAGAATGAATATTATAGTATGGGTCAATCCCCTTAACGCATTTTCTGTATATAAAGCTCTTCTGAGTAGAAACTTACTAATAGAAATTCCCAAATTCCTCTGCCCTTGTCTAGAGGCTTGCAGCTGTCCTCTCTTGTATCTCTGGCACCATAGAGTCCAGAAAATTTTTCTTTAGGACAAGTAAAATATCCTTTCCTTTTTTGGTCCCAACAGGATCTAGCACTTTCTCTGTGAGTCCAAACTGAAGCCTGCCAAATGTGAAGGCAGTCATGCTTCCCTGCAATGCATGTCCCTGAGAACATGCGCCAAATCTCTCTTCTCTGCTACGCACTTTGAATGCAATTAATTCCCAAGTTTAGATGAGCAATGCTCAACAGAATAAAATTAGTTAATTACAGCAGCATGTGCCTCTCCCATTAGTGGGGGTCAGTATCAAATTGGTGCTATTGTGATTAGCCACAAGTCTGTGAGCCAGAGCTGACCCAGGTGATGGTTACAGGAATGCAGCACCCCTGAGGCATACAACCCAGCAGGTGTACTAAGAAGTTCCTCCCACCTGTGTTTTTTGTTTTTTTTTTTTTTGGTGGTGAGTTTTTATTTTATTTTATTTATTTTTTAATTCTTTGTTTCTTTGCTAATAAACAACTAGATGCATTTTTATTTAGAAAAAAAAAAAAAGTGGTGGTTCTGACAGTGTGCAGTGATAGGTGTTCTGATTATGGAAGTTCCCCATATTAGTGCCCAGCAGGAAATCAAACTCCAGTGAAGTGACCTTTAAATTTTTCTTTCCCTTTTAAATTTAGCTTTAGTCAGAGAGCAAGTACTGTATATAAAGTAACTGATTTCTCTCTCTCTTGTAGATTTGTTTCACAAACCTAGTATAGGCATGTGAGTTAAATTTATTTAGTTTCTAAGTCTCTTCTGTTCCAGTTGTATGTAAAACATCCTTATTAACCTATTACTCTTTCTGGTGTGTCTGTGTGTGTGTGTTTTAATATATTTTTCCATCCAAGCCTGAATTGAACTAATGGAGGATTTTTTTATTTTTATTTGTTTATTAATCTCAAAATTTTCACTGGTATGTGACAGCATACTTCCATTCCTTTCTTATTATTTGTTCTATAAGAAACACCTGAAGCAAGTATTATAAATTCATTGAATCCTCAGGAGCCAGACATGTTTCAAATGAATTACCTGCACTATCATAGTTTTCTATAGCTTGTTAATTTTAATTCAAATCCTTTCCTCTCTTTTACCTTGACAGAGAAGTTCCAAAATTCCCATAGTTTCAAATAAATTTCAACCAATTTCACTTGCATAACAAGTCAGCAGCAGTTTTGGAAGTATCTTCCTGTGTGCCCATGCATGTGTTTGTGAGTGAAGGTATCATAAATACGGGGAAAAAAAAAAAGAAGCTGGGAGTATGGATATCATTATGTTACAAGCTTAATATATGACTTAATTCACACGATGAAGACTTGTGATAATTCTCATGGCACCAATATTGCTAGATTAATTTAAATTATTTTTATTTATTCTTCTTATTATTAATTCAGTAAAGGCATGTAGAGAGAAAAGAGAAAATGTTGCCCTATGTATGAAAGCTGCATGTGGATGTTCTCAGGTTTATACGTGTACAGTGCACAGGAAAACACATCTGTTGAAAGACTAGCAGTAATAAAATACTTATAAGCAAACATTTAGACTTTTATTAGAGATACCCACCAAGAAGCTTAATGAAGGGAGGGGTGGGGGGGATGACTCATTAGCAGGGCTGTTAGCAGCAAGGGACTTAATGTCACTGGAAACATTATCTAGTGAGACACCTGCATTACTGACTTTCAATGAAATTCCTCATCTTTTTCAAACTTGTGAAATTGTATACGCTAAGTTCCTGAATTTTCTGAAGAAACCAGCCAGAGAAAGAGTGCTTCTAAAACTTTGTAATGACATAGAGGAATTCATGGCTAGTGTGAGGATAGAAGGCAGCTTGTTTACTGTGATCAAGGTCATGGCAAAGTTCTTGATTATTGTGAAAAAGGGAAGAAAAAAATAACAACACTGAACTTCAGTACAGCATTCTTCTATAATTTCACAGTTGTGTATGTATATAAATGTTAAAAGAAAGAACAAAAATATGGTTTGAAAGTCACCACATAGGAAAAGTGACAACATATTGTACTATAAAATCTTAAATAATGTGTTTTTTAATTCAAAAGAAAAATGAGAGGTTTCAGGAGGTGGCAAGTAACTAACACTAGATATAAGCAAGTAACAGGAAACAATTTAAAGAAATAAATTTTTTTTTGTTGTTGTTGTTGTTTTTAATGTTGGAAAGTATCTTTTGCTTATCATTAGACATCCATGTGAGAGTTACTGGGTTAAACTGACCTTTAGCCTATCTCAGTATGGTCATTCCTCTGATGAAGTAGATGCACTAGAGGTGCAGGAGTCCTTCAGAAAGAACAGGAAGTTACAAAGGATAAGAAGCCAAACCAGGTTAATTGCTGTTGTATGTGAGGAAACAGATAGATTTACAGCACAATGTATACACAGTAATGCTCTTTCTTAGGTGGGAAGTAAACCTTTTCTTCCAATGGAAGGGCTCTGCCTGGAGTATTGTGATGTGCTCAGCTGAAAAGGATCACAAAACCACAAAGGCAAAAGCAAACAAACAACAAAATAAAAACAAAACAAAACAAAGCATATAAAGAATGATAGAAAGATTGCTTATTCAAAAGCTGATATAATTGGGAAGGGTAGAGCACTTGAGCTTGGCTGGTTTTTCTTAGTGAGTAACTGAAGTTAATTGCAAACAGGAAATCAAATAAAATGACCGCTGAAAGCAACATGAAAATCAAAACAGGATTAAACTACAAATGAAGAGATTTAGAATAGACATTAAGGAAAAATTTCTAATTTTATACAGACAGTTGAACATCATAAAAATTGCTGTGGAATATAGTGGAATATCCATTATTGGTGCCAAAAACTGTCAGGAATGGTTAGATGTGGTTGGATGTTATTGCAGGGGTGGTGAACTAGTCTAGATGAATCATAGAGCTCCCCCCAAGACTTTTTTTTTTGTTTGTTTTGTTTTTCTTATTTTCTACATCTTCTTTTGAGGTAACTCCATATGCTTTGATGATGTAAAAAGGACTATACAAAATTACTGTACCTTTACAGTATAAAGAAATAAAGTATATTTGTGTTGACAAGCCATAAATTATACGGAAATTACATACATATACATAAATTATACGGAAATTATGCTATATGCAGATAGTATCGTTTAATTTTATGTAATTCTCTAATGAGAAAAAATACAAGCAACAAGCTACCAAGATTATCTGATGTTATGAGTCAATATGCTATTGTCTTTATAGGTACTAATACTCACAGAAATCTAGTCCTATTTTTTCAGTAATTCTTCACCTAGCTGTCCACGTAACATCTGAAGAGAGGTAACTATTCTATAGTTTCAGTGTAATTATTGTGATGAAATATGGAAGACACAGGACTGTTCTGGAAAAAATAAAATAATAAAAAAATTAAAAAATAATCTACCACATGTGGAATGGATTCAAATACTACTTGAAATGGGTTTATTGTTTTACTAGAATGTTTATGTGGACATTTAAAAGGTACTCAGTAGAAATTTTATTTTTCTGTTATTAACAAAGCAGTTGCCATTTTATTGTTTATGTCCTACCTTTTTTGGGGAAAACAACAACAACAACCTACCTTCTAGTGGACTGCTAAAGCAGAAAACATAGCTATTTAATTTCTCAGACATTGAATACTGTTAATTCTCAAGTCCAAAATCCAAAACAAAGCTAAAGGAATGGGTCAAATGGATGAGATTTTTCATCCTTGCTAAATGAAAGTAATTATATTATCCTTTAGTACTATTTTTAAGCATAACTTAAAAATTGAACAGGCACAGAGAAAAATAAACCTCCATAGAAAATTCTGCAAGTCAAAAAGAAAAAAAAAATATAGTAATAAGACAAAGTTGATAAAATACAACTCTCACTTACTCTTCCCCTTTCATTAATAATAGAATGTGTAACCTCTTCCTTTTCTAATTTCACATTATGTTCTTGAGAAACCAGAACTATTATATTTAATACATGTTGTAATTCATCTTCATCATGTAATTAAGCATTTGGCTCTATGAATTAAATGGTAATTACAGAAAAGAGGAAGCATTATTCATAATAAAATGTAATTTTATTATGAATGAACTCTGTGTATCTTGTTTGTAGTCAAGCTCAACGTACTATAAAAGAATTCCATAAGAATATCAAAACAAGGATATCTTGCAAAATTCAAAACCAGAAGCAGGGCGTGGTTTTTTTGTTGTTGTTGTCCTGAACTATCAACTTTATTTTAAATAATCTTCATTATATCTAGTATGCTTTCTCCAAAATTTAAAATAAATCTGTTTTTGCATATATGTTCTTCTGAACATACACATGTATGAACATACACATACACATTATATAGTTGGAAGATTTTTTTACCATCATTAAATGTCAATTTTATCTTAAAGAAAAGAGAGCTTGAGCATTTATACCACTCGAGAAAAAAATGGGATGGGGAAAACATTTAATTTAGATATAAGTGGGAAATAAAGCAGACCTTTTTTGCCACTGTTTCATCATTCTTTTTGCATTGTTTCATGCAAGTTCTTATGTCAGCAGTAAGAAATGCCATAATTAGGGAGACACCCCCATTTTATTCCCATATTACTTCATGGACAACATATCCACCTTCATTGTTCAAATCACATAATGGTTGTATTTGCATAATGTTATTGTGACTTTACAGAAACTGGTTCTACGTTCAGGTAGTTTCAAAGACAGTGTTTTGTTATGGTCATCATTAAGAATAAAAGATTCAGTTTTGATATGCATGGAGAAATACAAATAAGCAATAGTCTCCTTGGGAAGGCGGTTGTCCTTAAGTATATTTCTACAGTTCCTTTAAAATTTTGTACAGATATCTTCATCAGTTTTATCTGCATGGAAAGAAGAAATCTCAACACTTTTAAGGGAAAAGAAATACTTTATCATTTACTGTCATGAAGTTTATTATAGAAGATGTCTTTAATCATTACTTGCATACTAAGGACTGCAGACCTACTGAGGTACTGCTGAGAACTTTCTAATGTTTTTTTAGATCAGTGGCTGTCTTCATGAAAAAGAAGATTTTAAAATAGACTATTCAGAATGTTTAATTTGTTTAATTAATTGTACATTTTTATATACACAAATTAATTTGGAATATAATATCTTTCTACTACAACAACAACAGTAACAACGACAAAAAAAAAGCAAAATCCAGGCACAATTTAAATTCTGTTTGACTGCAAATATAAAACCCTGGCAGTATTATGATGAACTTCTATAGAATGACTAGAAATAAAGCAAGAAATATAAATGGATGCGAAAGATAACTCATTTAATCATGCATACCTAAAGCATACATTAACATTGGTCAGATGTTTGACTAAAATTTTAAGGAATGAAATGCAAACCAAATTATTTTTCATTGTTTAAACATTGTAATGTGAGTGGAATGCTTGTGAACTGTAAGAGCTGCTTCACTGACAGAAATTTTATGGCATAGTAATGTTATAGTCTACATTTTTCTTATTTCTCACATATAATTTTCGAACTTGACTGATTTTTCAAAGTAGACAGCAAATCTTCACTGAAGCTAAAATTCATTGTAAGTGTCTGTATGTGATTCACTGATGGGAGAACTCTTCACTTCTAATTTTAACTCCATCTTTAGAGTATTTTGGTGATCTATGAAAAAAAAATAAAATAAAATAACCTGTTTCTGAAACTTTTACTCCTAAATTGCTGAAATATATCTGAAAATCCTGTCCTTTAATGAAAAATAATGGTGTATGTGATAAAATTATTTTTCCTGACCTTTTTAATAGAAGCTGAAAGCAAACACTTACATGGGATGTTAGAATCCACCTCATCAGTAGAGAAGCTATTACTTTAATTAAAAGACTCATGCACATACGTTGATTTTCTTCAAGTCAAGACCTTAATTGAAAGTCTACATTTCTCAGGTCTTCTGAGAATTCTGTAAGAACACATAGATAGATATTAAACCTTAATCCTAGAATAAACACATGTATACAGAATACTTTGCTGTCAAAGATCAAAAGAATCAATGTTTTGTATAATGGGATTTTACATAGGGCACAGAGGATTTTTTATCCAAGTAAGTAGTATACTTATCCAAGTAGTATACTTTATCCAAGTAAGTAGTTTATCCAAGTAAGTTTGTACTGATTCTACTGCATGCTTTTCTTTTATTATTCTTTTCTTTCTCAATTGCTTCACAAACCAATAGCATCCATTTGCAGCAGACTGACAAGCTTCTGTTTGTCTGAAAGTGTAACTTCCTTTACACTACAAAATTGCTAAATGTTTTTGCTGAAAATCTATGGCAGTAACAGTTCAAATCCCTGAAGGATTCCATGGAACTTGAACGGTAAAAGCTAAACAAAACCAGCATTAATTTAGTCCTATTTGACTGTGGTTCCCTTCTGTATTTTATGTCGCTATATAACATTCTTTGGGTGTTTCAGGGTTCTGCTTTCAACTCTGGTGTCTAGCCATGAGCTGGTAGTCAAATGACAACAAGGTCAGGAATTTGTTCATTTTATTTCATCCTTACCCCACTGTTATTGGTGGCTATTGCTTCTCCTGTTCTGCATATTTCCCTGACTGAGAAGTGGCCTAACAGATTTAGGTGAGGAGAAAGTCTCCTGAAGTGCTTCAGGGCACATAACTTGAGGAAGGCAAAAACAGTAAATGGATAAAAAAAAAAAAAACAACTATGCTGTCAGGCTGTCACACTGTAGAAAACTGCTAAATCCAACATAGGAATGATGTGGTTTGTGAATTAGAGAAAAAATGTCCATTGCCCATTGCCTCTGGTTGTTACTGTTGTTACTGTTAGTGTTTCCTTGTACATGCATGAAAATTTCTTTCTCAGAAAATGCTTTAATAGCAAATTTATAAACTGATGTTCACGCTATTAAGAGCTGAGTACTTCTACATATAAGATATGGCATTTTCTAATAAATACAAAATATTCTCATGAATAATTTAAGCTAAACTGTTCCTGTTAAAGTAGCGTACAATTCACAATGTCTTATTATGGCATTCTTATTGTGCATGCTGTCTTCATCTCTAGTTCTAAAGAATGAAAAAAACAAATGTTAGATTACTAAATATGTTACTAGTTGTGCACCTAGGAGCCCATGTAACAATTACAAAAATTAAGGGTATGTAAGGAAAATCTAGACTTTTACATTAATAATTGTGTTTTATTCAGGCTTTTATACTCCGAAGTTATTACCAGGTGTCACAACAAATTTTCTCTCAGAGAACTTTCTGCTTTTAGAACTCATATTACTTTAAAGGTAAAACAATAGTATCTAAATACCCTGCTGTGAATCTGACATCTTATAATGAATTCATAGACAGGAAAATTGAGGATAGGAGTGAATAGGTACATTATACCAAACACAGATAGTCTGTGGCAAAAGGCATTGGACGGTTTGTGCAAGTATGGTCCTGTACTTTTTTTTTTTTTTCTGTACTACAAATTGGTGTTTTCAGTAATGTGGTGGGTTGGAAGGAGAAAAAATATACTCATTATGAAAAAGGTATCTTGTGTTGTTCTGATCTTAATGCAATATCAAACCCCACTGCAAACTAAAAAGAATATTTTCATTTAAAAGCAGTAGTCTTCTGAATGAGTATCGCTATGTTTAAACAAAAAGTAAATTTCACAATTTCACACCATCATATTAAAATAATTATGATGGTTGATATTTTAAATCCCATTGCTTATATGTTTGTTTGTTTTTTCTTCTATCTAAATTACATGTGATTTTCAGTTGGTGGTGGTGGTTTGTTTTCCCCACTTAAAAAAAATCTGGTATTTTACTTTGATGATCTGTTCACAAGGCTCACTGACTTAAATAGTCTCTATTCTGACTCTCCTGTCAGAGTAGAGTGTGTGATTTATCTGTTTTTTTATCCATAAAGATACAGCCTTAACTAAGTGGTCTCTTGCATAATCAGGCTGGCTTGGAGTTCACTAAATGCAATCTTGCACTGTGTATCTCAATTAATCTTGCAGACTGTGGCTAATCACATCCCCACCAGGCAGGCTCACATATCTCACCAAGCTGGATTATTAAAATCCATATTTCACGTTAACAGCCATGTGTGTGAGATTAGTTTCTAAGTAGTAATGCACCTGCCATAAATACCTCATATCTGGTATCTTCTGAAATACTGCTGCTGTCAAAGATGAAAAAGCATGATATGCATTCAAAACTAGTTTACATTTCTTTTTTATGGGCAACTGATTTTTTCTTGGGTCCTTTGTTCTGCTATACCTAAAAACAAAACAATAACGTTAAAGCACAGAGCACAGAATGTAATGAAGACAGAGCTTGATATATTCTGAAGAGATTGATAGAAGAATATAATTCTATTAACTTTATTCATTTTTTATCATTGCAAGTAAAAGTTTAAGTGAGAAAACCTACATTAATGTAGGTTTGTACCATTATTAGTCATACGTTAAGGGCTGAATTCCATTTTATAGTGAAACTTTTTAAATCTGGAGTAACTCCCATAAGACCAGTTGGCCTAGAAATTGTCTTAGCATTGTCATTTTACTAATTACATCCTAGAATAAAACACTTTCCGTCTGATTGGTAGACTATTAGCAGAAGATCCAGACACTGAACCTAGTAGTTTCAAGTCTCTCAAGTCTGTAAAGGCAACTGATGCTACACTTCATGTCCCATACTTTTAAAAGGCAGAATTTCTGTTTAACTCCCTGTGGCCCTCAATATGGTCACAGTATGATTGCCTTCGATTTTCAGTAAAGGCGTAATGGAATTTTTCTCAGAACATCACATCAAGGATGGCTGTGGTTTAAGGGGCCATCAGAGGAGTTAAAGTGTATAGCTGCAAGCAAATAGGCTTTGCACTGCATTGCTAAAGGTGATGATGCTTTACTTTAAGGAAGTACAAGAGATTAATATGTTTATTATTTTCCTAATGCACCATACTCCTTGATCTTACTCATCATTCCCATGGGAACACACCAGTGTCTGTCTGCATTCAGACAAGCAATGATTCTCACACTGCTGTCTGGCACAGGCAGTTCCAGCTGACTGTGGGACTGATGGGCACAGACCCTAACCTTTCACAACCTTCCAAGCTATCTGACATGCAAATGCCTGAAAATCTCCTTATAGGTGTTAACAGGTTCTTAACAGATCAAACTGATATTCCGGTGATTTACAGCCCAACAGCTCAATCCTTCCTAAGGGGAAAAAAAAAAAAAAGTTTATTTTTGTTGTTCTTGTTTTAGAATGGTTTAATTACAGTGGTCTTTCAGCAATGGTGTGGTGCTTCTTGGAGTTTTGATGCTTGAAGAAGATAGACAGATAGTGGAGAAGGAGAGGAGCTACAACTTCCAAGAGTAACTGAGTTTTGTTAAGGACCACACAGTGTATTCACAACTTAATATTAAAAAGATATAATTATACTTTTCAAATCATCATATTTATGATGATTTCTTTTGTTGAAATGTATATGGAAAGTGACAGAAAATGCAAATAAAATGTTCCTGCTTTTTGAGCTTCCAATTGTACTTAAGGTCTATCAGTTAGTCTACAGTTATGTTTAAATAAATAAGATAAAATAAAGGTGTAGCCATAAAAATGAGATTGTTGTATGAAAGCAGATAAATGAATATTTAAAATTTCATGTTTATTGATTATATATATATTCAGAAGCACAATTTCAAGGATACATTTAGATATAAAAAAAAAAAAAAAAAACTTATTCAATGGGAATTAATATTTTCTTACATATTCTATATATATTCTTCTGACAGAAGAAACTGATTCACACTAGATCCAGTCAGAAAAGCAGCTGATTGTGCCATGTATTGTAGATGTGAGTGACAGACTTTTAAATTGCATTTCATAACTTGTGTTTCCTGGTACACTGAATATTGTGTAACAGAAGTAGTCCACTTTTAAATATTCCTAAACACTGTTTTATATTTATTTTACAAGTCCATCACAGTTTGAAGGAGTTGCTTGGATTTATTGTTGCTTATCTTTAACAAACTTCCATATGAAAGATGTTCCATTATCAGTCACAAATTGCTGCTAATGTTTCAAAGTATGTCACATGAACAGGGAAAATGCATGAAGACAAATCAGATATCATACAGCAAGGTAAGTGCTGAACACCCTCAAGGGACATGCAAACGAGAATAAGAAATATGCTATAAATCCTGAGGTCAAATACTTTACCTAAGAAGTACATTAATGCCCTAGGAAAGTGCTGCTTTGAGAGTTTAATTTCTCTTAGGCAAAGAAACAAGAAAAACAAAAAGCAGAAAAAGCCATCCAAACCTATGAATTCACTGATATCAAATACTGGTGTGGGGGTATAATATAGTGTGTGATAATAATATATTAATACTTAGCAGCCTGTTGTGCTGTATTTTTTACAAATTCAGAGTAACTCCTGCAAGCAATGTATCAACCAAAAATCAGTAGTCAGCAGAAGAGGACACAGACATAGTATGTCTCATGATTAGCATCGGAACAAACCAGCAGCCTAATGTATTAGAGAATGGATGTTACTCAGGGTCATCAGGTCTGGTCTGGTCTGGTCTGGTCACCACGGTTTTATGAAAATTACTAGAATAATAGAATCTCTGTATCTGGAAGAAACCCACACAGATCATCAAGTGAAACCCCTGGCTCCACACAGGACGACCCAAAAATCAGACCATATGTCTGAGGGTGTTGTCCAAACACTTCTTCAACTCTGTCTGCCAAGCTCGGTGCTGTGACTACCTCCCTGGGGAGCCTGTTCCAGTGCCCAAGCACCCTCTCAGTGAACCTTTTCCTAATATCCAACTTGAACTTCCATATCACAGCTTCATGACATTCCCTTGGCATATAGGTTTTACATCTGTCCCAGCCAGCCAACCAACCAGCCCTTCCTATTTATCAATACTATTTCTATCAAATTATTATTTGATTACATTGAGGTATTTGAAAACCGAAATAATACATGCTGACTTTAAGGTATTTGATAAGAGATGAATTTCAGACAGTCTCCTATGGTATTCTCCTGGAGAAGCTGGCAGACCATGGCTTGGACTTGTACATTCTTTGCTGGGTTAAAAGCTGGCTGGATGGCTGGGCCCAGAGAGTAGTGGTGAACAGAGTGAAATCCAACTGGTAAGTGGTATTCCTCAGGGGCTGGTATTGGGGCCAATCCTCCTTAATATCTTTATTGATGATTTGGATGAGGGAATTGCACCCTCAATAAGTCTGCAGACGACATCAAGTTGGGTGGAAGTGTCAATCTGCTGGAGGGTAGGAAGGCCCTCCAGGGGGCCTGGACAGGATGGGTCAATGGGGAGAGGCCAATTGGATGAGGTTCCACATGGCTAAGTGTCAGGTCCTGCACTTTGGTCACAACAACTCCATGCAGCACTTGGGGGAGAGTGGCTCAAAAGTTGTGCAGAGGAAAAGGATCTGGGGGTGCTGATTGATGCTCACCTGAGCATGAGTCCAGTGTGCTCAGGTGGCCAAGAAGGCCAGTGACATCCTGGCTTCTATGAGGAATAGTGTAGCAAGCAGGACCAAGGAGGTGATCATTCCCCTGTACTCTGCTCTGGTGAGGCTGCACCTCGAGTACTGTGTTCAGCTTTGGGCCCCTCACTACAAGAAAGACATCAAGGCCCTGGAACTTCTCCAGAGAAGGACTAGGAATCTAGTGAAGGGTCTGGAACAGAAGTCCTACATGAGGAGTGGCTGAGGGAACTGAGAGTGTTTAGTCTGGAGAGGGGGAGACTCAGGGGAGACCTTATTGCTCTCTGCAACTACCTGAAAGTAAGATGTGGGGATTTGGGGGTCGGCTTCTTCTCACTTCTCACAGGTGATAGGACTAGAGGTAATGCCCTCAAGTTGTGCCAGGAGAGGTTTAGGTTGGAAATCAGGAGACATTTCTTCTCCGAAAGAGTAGTGAGGCATTGGAACAGGAATTGGCTTAGGAAAGTGGCGGTGTCCCTGGGGGTGTTCGAGGAAAGTTTGGACCTGGCACACAGGAACATGGTTTAGTGGGTGACATTGGTGGTAGGGTGATGGTTGACCCAGATGATCTCGAGGGTCATATCCAACCTTAATGATTCTACAATTCCGTGACTCTGACAAAGTAACTACACACTCCAACTACTTAGGTGCATATGATATTTGAATAGAGAGTTAGGCTGATATTTTGACTAATCATGTTCATAAAACTTTAAGTTTGACCGACTGTCTTTAATTACAGTATTTAATTGTACATATGTATGATTTTGCTTTCTTCTGAAATACTTTTGACTGTTTGCTTAGCAGTAGCTGAGAGGGAGATCCTTCATCTGGTTTGACATAATTCTACCTGCAAAGCATGATAAATTATGTTTTTAGTATCAAATCAGTGTTAACCACTGTTGGAAGCAAGGGAAAAAAAAAAGTGTTTTAAAGTTTTAATTTTTAAGATTTTTAATTATTAAAGGTCTTTTCATACATTGACTGCCTTAATTTACATGAAAAATGTGAAGACTTCTATCGCTTACTTCAATTTAATGCATTCATTTAATTCAAATTGCATATAAGGCAGTTTAACCAAACTAAGCAATCTTCAGAACTATTATAGTTCTAAATATATACTAGTTAATTGTTATGTGAAAAGAGTCACACATAAGAGGGGATACTACTGACTAAATAAAATCTTTGGAATGAAAAGGATAGATGAGTTTTTCAGCAGCAAAATGGTTTTATCCACAGTATTTTCTCCATGACTTGTAAACCGCTTTCAGATAACAGTTTCACTTTGGACTTTCAAATACAGTTCATCTGTCTTTAGCTGGTGATAGGAAAAAAAAGAGAATTTGGTGTACTAAAGGATCCTGAAGTTTTGCAACAAGCAAGCGGGATTTGTAGGTTTAGATCCCCGAAGTACCTACAGCATTCTCACAAACTATAATTCAGATATGAACAGAAAAAAAAAAAAAAAAAGTAGTCTGTCCTTGTACAGGAAGCTTGCAGAGAATAAAGAAGTTCTGTATTTTGTACCTTTTTAAATTTCTGTGAAGAACATCATGTGAGTGTGAAAATATACAAGTAATTTCAGAATTCAGTGAATATATGAGAAACCAGGCTACATCACAAAATCTTTGTATGTAAACAGGTATCAAAAAGAATCCAGAATCCTGCAATTCCCAGTTAGTGGCATTATCATGGCATTATCTCTTGCTTTCTTTCCCGTTTTAAGAATTTTCAGTTAAAAAAAAAAATTAAAAAAAAAAAAAAAAGAAGGAACTGGTCTGGAGAACAGTACGGGTCTTATGCTTAGGCTGTCTTGCCAAACAGGAGGGTAAATTTCAGGACTTGAATATTTTGTCTTAACCCAGCAGGCAGCTCAGCACCACACAGATGTATGCTCACCCTTTCCCCTGGCCAGTAGGATGGGGGAGAGAATTGGGAAAGAAAAGTAAAAGCTTGTGGGTTGAGATAAAGACAGTTTAATTGAACAGAAAAGAAAAATTATTGTTATTATTAAATATTTATTGTTTATTATTTATTTTATTATATTATTAATTATTATTAATTAATAGTAATAATAATTATTATTATATGACAAACCAAGTTATGCACAATGCAATTGCTCACCACCCACTGACAGATGCCCAGCCTCTCCCTGAGCAGTGGTCCCCACCCCACTCTGACCAGCCACACCATATTAATTGTTCCTTATGATGTCAGATGATATGCAATATCCCTTTGGCCAGTCTGGGTCAGCTGTTCCTTGTTTTGTCCCCTCCAAGCCCCTTGTGCTCCCCCAGCCTGTTCACTGACAGGGAAGGATGAAAAGTTGAAAAGTCCTTAACTTAGTGCGAGCACTGCTCTGCAAAAATTAAAACATCAGTGTATTATCAATATTATTCTCATTCTAAATCCAAAACACAGCACCATACCAGCTACTATGAGCAAAATTAACTGAATCCTAAACCTATCAATCCTAGTTCCAAAACCAGAACAAAAGTCAATCAAAAAGCCAGGGAATTTGAAATTATTTGTCATATTCATGGGTAGTTTTGGCTTCTCTGATATTGCATATTTCAACCCCAAAATACTGCTTACCTAAATTTTTTTATTAAAGCATGCTACCAGCTCTGTGTTTTTCTTTACACCACTACATATTGAAAGGTAATGCAGTACTTTATTTAGTCATGTTATTCATTGTCCTTTCTGCGTCAGCCTACTAGCCACTGATGCTGTTCAGAAAGCTGAGTCCACAGAACACATACCTGCATCATGCTCACTGTAGATCTGCTATGCCAGTTGTTCTCCTGTCCTGGGATTAAAATATCCAATGCTGCATTACTTTAATAAAAGCTGAGGTGACAAAGCATGCACCTGTATTATTGTTCACTCCACCTGTCCTGTTACTCTCATGTCTGTTCTCACAACAGAACATCCACCATTACTGAAAGTAGTCTGCTTACACACAGCTTCAAATGATATGCTTTAGTTGACAAGGAAAGCTTAAGTACTCAAAGACAGTCAGTCCAAATAGCTGTTATTACAAGTTATTGTTACATCGTAAACAACTTTATACTCGATCCTACTCTTTCAGATCATGAAAGAATTTTTCATTGATCTCAGTGAGTGATGACTTTGGATGTGCCAGCAAAAATGACAGATTTTATTTTAAAAAGAAGAAAAAAGAATAATAATCCAACCATATGAAGTAGTATAATTGTTTTCTCCAGTACTCTTAATCAACTTGGTTAAAAAAAAAAAAAAAAAAAAAAAAAAAAAGCAAAAAAAAAACCCTTGGAATAACTTCTTAAGTAAGATGCATAGGCAATATTATCAGTGGCTGTAATGGAACAGTAAATGGGTTTAACAGTAAGTTAAATACTTACCTGATTAAAAGCCTGACTAATGTTGCAAACAATGTAGAGTTAAATGCTGTGATAGAATAATTCAGGCTGGAAGCAAATGCAGGAGGTCTCCAACCTCCCGCTCATAGTAGGGTCAGCTATAAGGTCAGATCAGGTTGTTCAGAGCTTTTTATCCACAGCATCAGAGGAGAGAGATTATTCAGCCTTTTGGGACATCAGGTTTCTCCCTATATCCAGTTTGAACTTCTGTCTTACCAGTTCACCATCTATTTTTATCCTGCCTTGGACAGCTGTGAAAGCTGGTCTCTCTGTGACTTCCCCATGTGCTCTGGGGGCGGCTTTTTTGGTCCCCAAAGATGTCTCTGCTCCAGTCTGACCAAGAACAGCCTCTTCTCACAGGGCTCATACTTGAGCTCCTACCATTGCCTCCCCTGAACTCCCTCCCATTGGTCACTCTTTCTACAGAGCACAAAACTGGATGTAGTATCTATATGGGCTCTTGCAAGCACCATGTAGAGGGTGGAGGTCACTTCTCTGAGTCTACTGGCTTTGCCTGTGTTCCTGGGTCTCCTGGCTTTGCCTGTGTTCCTACAGCCCAGGTTGCTTTTGGTTTCCTTACTGCCAGGGCACACACAGTATGGGCTCATGTTTATTTCAGAGCTGCTCCTCAGCCTGCAGGCCTCCAGCAGAAGCATTTGTAAACAAAACATAACAGTGGAAATTAAAAAAAAAAACAACAACCAAACCCTGAAAATTTACATCTATCTTCACATTGAAGAGGTAAAGGCAACCAAGTTCAAATAATAAACTAACAGGACACACACACACACACACACACACAAAAATAAATATATATATATATATAAATATATATATATATATATATATATATATAATGGTGATAAATCTTGCATATTCTGAAGTGGCTGTAGCCTCAGACCATTCTTCTAACACCATTGAACTTAAATGTTAGTCTTGCAGTTTATGCAACTTATGGCAGTGTGCAAACACAGAATTACATGAGTCAGTTTAATACACAATTAAGTAATGTAAGTGTGTGCACACTCAGCCCAATATGACCTAGATGTGTTAGGCAGATATGCAGGAACAGGAAATTAAATTCAGCAAGGTTTAATAAAATTTTGTACACTGAGATGTCATCCATTTCTATGCCATCCTGTGTCATCTTTGCTACACTCCAGCTTTCAAAGGCTTCTGTTGTTCCTGCTAAGTCAAAAAAGTCAGCATCTTCTTTCTCTGTGTTACCATTACCACTCAGAATATTTTTTTCTTCTTCAAATTGGTCTTTCAATTTTGTGCATTTTTAAAAGAAACCTTTCCAAAAAGATATGTTGATAGGATACCAGTGACCTGTAATTCAGAAGAACTTCTCAGAACACAAACCTCTGTGTCTAAGTGTACAACATCTGTTTTGCAAAATACTATGCTAGGAGGAACTGCAGTTTGGCTTAACTAAAAGAGAGTTGTCTTCACTGACAGCATGATATATTTTAAAAAGAGATTTACTTATTTTTCTGGAATATCTTTATTTTAAGGTACTTATATATTTATTTATTTATTTTTCCCCAGACAGATTAATAAATTTTCCAGTTTTGATCAGAAATTACTGTTATACTCTTTGTGAAGGAGTGTTACAGTCACCACCTCTAGCAGCTCTGGAGCCTGGAGATTCTTCCTGCCTGGCTGCTGGAGCCCAGCCTCCTTTCTCTTGTTTGGTTAGTCAGCAAAGAAGTTCACAAGTAAAAGCATACACATGACAATCTGCAGGTTAACAAACACTCATTTGTAGATCCAAGTACTGGCACAGCCCTTCTGCCTATCCAATACCTCTGCTTGTATCCTGAGCCCCAGCAGGTCCAGCTACTGGCTCACCAGTGAAGAATCATAGTATCATAGAATGGTTTGGGTTGAAAGGGACCTTAAAGATCACCTAATTCCAACCCCCCTGCCATGGGCAGGGATGACACCCACTACACCAGGTTGCTCAAATCCTCATTCAACCTAGTCTTGAACACCACCAGGGATGGGGCATACACAACTTCTCTGGGCAAACTGTTTCAGTGCCTCACCAACCTCTGAGTAAATAATTTCTTCCTTATGCCTAATCTAAAGCTACCCTTTTTTAGTTTAAAGCCATTATTCCTTTTCCTATCACTACATTCCTGACAGAGTCTGTCTCTTGCCCTTTAGGTACTGGAAGTCTGCTATAGGTTCTCCTTTCATCTTCCTCTTGTTTACCCCTTCTTAACAGTTACAAAATCTCATTGATCTGCTCCAAAGCTGAGCATGGAGCTTGTTGATGGCTCAGCCATTAGTGACTGGACACTTTGATTTTTGGCATCATCTGCTTTACCTTGTTTAAGTTTCTATCTTACTGTATTATTTTTTGCTTCCACCTTTACATATTATCCTCTTCTGCTTTGCTGAAGTCCTTGATTGGTTAACCTCAATGAAGCAGATGCTCTCAACTTCCACATATCTATTTTACTATAAACATTTAATACATGATTTGGTTTTACATATATTATATAAACATTTATCAGAGTAGTATGAAGCAACACGCCTTATAGATTTTGTACTGATGAAGAAATTAGACCTGCCATGTGCTTTAAGGAACTACATGTTGAAAATGTTACACTATAGACATTTTTTAATCCCCAAAGCCCATCTTTAAATATTTTTCTATTCACATTTTTCTTGGTCTTTTAGGACCTGTCAAAATGATGTAGTATAATATTAGTCTTGCTGTTCCATTGACTTTAATAAAATTCATATTACACACTAAGCTCTCCTTCTGTTTTTTTTTTTTTTTTTTTTTTTTTTAATAACACAAAGTTTACCAAGAATATTTCATAAAGTCATCCCCATGTTTTTTTTTTGTTTTTTTTTCTGTTTTATATATTTTTTTTTCTGTTTTATATATTATGTCAGTTACTGGTTGCTGTTACCATCCTAATGCTATATTGCTGTATTGTCTGGAAGCATCCAGAAGTGGAGAACATATTTTTCTCTAAAACAGTCTGTTCTGAAGTCTTTTCAAATCTGAAGAAGAGGGAATTTCAAACCTAAATTCCTTTTATTATCATGCATAAAGGCATATAATCAGAGCTCTATAAGCTTGTCACTTGAATGAATATCTTTACTAAATTAAACATAATCTGATGACAGTTTATAAAGAATGAAGAACTCAAAATATTTGTTAAACATAATCTTAACTTAGATACCATCTATAAACATTTTTTTTTCTTTTTTAATGGGCAGAACTCATATTGTGCATCTGATTTCAGAATTAGAAATATTATATGGGATTTATTTTACTCTTTAGGTTTCTACTTCTGAGCTTTCAGTGCAGCTCTAAATCTTTGTAAAAAGCACTTTATAAATACATTTCATCCACTTTGGTGGGAGATTAATTATGCTCTTCATCTGAGACTTATTTATTTTTCTTCACTACAAAACAACACTGAATGACTTGCATAACGTAGGCATCTGCATTTGGTTGTGTAAATCCCATCCTATTACTTTTTAGTATAGGAGTGATTGTTAGTGATTGTTAAATGTGTTGTTAGTTCAACTGTTTTTATTATTAAGGAATGCACTATTTATCATGAAATTCAGTTTTATGAATTCCACATTTATCTATAATTCCCACATTGCAGGTAGCATTTACAGTTCCCTCAAAACTAAATAGAGATATGAAGATGTATTTGAGAGTAGAATTTTGATCAAAGAAAATCACAATGCAAAATAGTTTGTCACTTTCCTTTTTAGAGTTCTTTAATGTATTTAAAACTAAAATAGCTAATTATTTGTTAGGTTTTGGGTTTTTTTTTTTTTGTGTATTTGTTTAGTTGATCACCTAGTTCTACCAATTTGCTTTCCAACTACGACTGTAACAAAGCCTGATGGTATAAGACGGTTTCAGTAACCTATTTTTTCTTCTTACACCCTGATTATTATTTTTTTCTATATGAAATTTAAATATTCTGTACATTGCTCTTGTATTTGTAGAAATTAGACAGAATTTACTGATACCAGATCAACCACAATGCATAGAAACACCCCAAATCTGTCCACTATCTATTGTATGAGGAAACTTTTTTGATCCAGAAACATCATGTTTATTTTTAAACTGTGATGTGCCAGTGAGTTACACCTCTGCAGTAACAGAGTCTTGAACAAAAGCTGAAATAGCTCTATGTTTTGATTTCTGGGTATTATTGTTATAATTTCATTTATACATGCCCATTTGTATGCAAAATTTTTAACAGATTTAACAAATAATACTTGAAATGAATAACTACTCCTTCAGTTAATCATAGCTATTTGTGGAAGGAAATGAACTAAGTTATAAGACACTGGGTTTTATTTTACCCCATTTGGTGTTTCTAAATGCTTTCTGGACTAGTAATTCTATAAAGATTATTTTAATTGAAGGTGATAAATTTTAAGGTCAAATCTGAGACATACATAAATGGAAGGAAGACTAAAATGAAAATGAAAATATTTTCAGCCTAGACTAGGAGAAAAAACATACTTTTAGAAAAGTGGCAGTGTGCCAGCTTCACTGATAGTAGTTGATAATTACCTTCAACAGCAGGCCACACACCTGCTTCAGAAGATATAACGGTGTAAATCATTATCCCCTGAAGTCCCAAGATTTTATTTTTAATTTTCCTATTTGGACCCCTAAACTCAGCATTACAGGGACAGATGGTCGAGCATGACTACTGTTTACCAGAGCAGAGCTCTCCAATTTCTTTGCAAGTGAGGAGAAAGCACTGCACTGTGGGATAAGGCCAGACTCTTCCCATAAGGCCATAAATTATTTTCATGCCTATAATAATTTTGCTGATCAGGACTTTAAAGGTGATGCAGTGATGGTAGACATACTCCCATAACAAAACCCACCATAACCCTTACTGTCTATGGAATATACATACACTGACTCAAAACAAACAAACAAAGAAAAGAAAACCCTTGTAATACGGGCAGTAAAGATTGCCATAAAGATTTGTGAAGCTAAAAATGGAGAAATAGATGTTTAATAATTCTATTTATGGATGTAATCAAAAGGTTATATTTCAATCAGTGTTTAAACTGGTCTCAGTAGAGCCCAAAACAAACTAAAAATGACATTGGTCTTTCTGTGACATTTGGTTTGAGGAGTAAACATGCATTTAATCTCAATGTGGAAGACATGCTTTATTTGTTTTTCCTTGGAGACTAATGTAGGTTAACACATTTTCTTGTGAAAAATTTGAAGATTACACCAGAATTACAAATGATAAAGCTGAAGCATAGAGGGACTAATAGATTTTCCTGCATCTAAAGTTAGCCATATA
Source organism: Anas acuta (assembly GCF_963932015.1). Classification (NCBI taxonomy): domain Eukaryota; kingdom Metazoa; phylum Chordata; class Aves; order Anseriformes; family Anatidae; genus Anas; species Anas acuta. The sequence goes on from NC_088979.1 coordinate 13,418,853, forward strand.
ACCTAGTCAGTATTTCAATATTCAGTGCTGCTCAGAGAGGACATTGAAACACTTTTTTATAGAAACTGCTGGTGCTGAACAGGAAGGAAGGAAGGAAGGAAGGAAGGAAGGAAGGAAGTGAAAGAAAGAGAGAGAGAGAGAGAGAGAGAGAGAGAGAGAGAAAGAGAGAAAGAGAAAGAAAGAGAGAAAGAGAGAAAGAGAGAAAGAGAGAAAGAAAGAGAGAAAGAGAGAAAGAGAGAGAGAGAAAGAGAGAGAGAGAGAGAGAGAGAGAGAGAGAGAGAGAGAGAAAGAAAGAAAGAAAGAAAGAAAGAAAGAAAGAAAGAAAGAAAGAAAGAAAGAAAGAAAGAAAGAAAGAAAGAAAGAAAGAAAGAAAGAAAGATTTCTGCAGGGCAAAGCTAGTATACCAAATACAGTATTTTTATATTATCGGTAGGTAATTCCTAATAAAAAGGCACCTAATATTTCAGTAGCACAGTGAAACATATTGTGCATTCTTCTTTTTAAGTTTCTCTTCAAACTGAGGTTACAGCCTTTTACGTTGTTTCTTGTCCATACTGAGATATTTCATTAATATCTTCCCCACTTCTCCTTAATCCTCTCCCTACATCCCCCATCTGCTCCCCTCGCTAATAAATAATAAATAAATAAATAAAAAGAAAACTATGGAAGTAAAACTGTAATGTAATATGACCAATCATGGAATCTTTGAAACAGGCTTTGTTTCTGAAAGGTATATTATTTTATTTTTTGCTTACTTGTTTGATTAGTGTTGGGTTTTGTTCCTTTCTCAAGTTTTTCTTTCAATAGCAACTAAAAATATAGACATTTTGTCCCTGGATATTCAAACCACTGAACACATAATGGAGAAGTGCATGAATTTTTCAAAGACCATTTATGCTGCTTCATCTCTAAAACGAGTCCACTAAAGTTTACCCATCTTGCAAACTGTCTAGAGTTTGAGGAAAAGGTGGCACATACTTAGGTAAGAACACGCTATGCTTGGAGTTAAGCATCTTTTTTTTTTTTTATTTTATTTTTTATTCATATTAGTGTGTCTGTAAATCAGAATGCTGTGTAATGCATATCATTAAGGGACATAGTGATGCTAACTTAATATGACATAGATACTTGAATTATTCAAAAATATTTAAAAAATGACTGAATAAATTTTAGATGTTAAGTTATTGATACTCATAAATACTGGTAATAGACGTCTGAATAAATGTTTAATCATAGTTCTAGACAGTGTAACATCTTAAATAATTAGAATGACATTAGGCTTATAGAATAAAAAGTCTTTCTAATGGCAACAGTAAGTCTATATGTGAAATAATATGGATTTCAAGCAAATAACCTTGAAGAAATTTACATGACTTAAAAATGTAGTTGCCACTGTTACTTTCTCTAAAGTTCAAAATAACTGCTTTTGTTTTGCAATTGACAGTGGTTGAAAAAAATGCGTGAAGTAATAAAGTTTGGTGTCATATACTGTGTGAACTCAGCTTTAATGCACTTTCTAAATTGCTGTTCATCTTTGAATCACACCTCAAAGTAGAAAACGCATATTCTACATAGTTGGAGTTTTAATGAAAAGTTCTAGGCTTTCAGAGACTGCTTTTCCTCATATAATATAAAACTTGCAAGCACAAGTAAGCATTATAACACTGAATTCCTCAAAACATTTATGGATATCCACATTGCAAAGATAACAAAGTAATAGGAAATAATAGCTATTTTATAAATACATTTGCACAACTTCAGGTTGTGTAGTTTGCATAATATATAATGCAAGAACTGCTCAAACTTTTCAGTGTAAATATAATGACAATGATTCTGTGATAGCTTCAAAAGATTTTTATTTTTTTTAATTTGACCAAATTCAATAAGCAAAATTTGAATCTAATGAAACTTAACTTTATCTATATGAAGTATTATTCTGTACTCCTTGAACACCTTGATCTTGGTCATATAAAACTGATATTTCTCACACTTCACCTGTCCTGCACACAGGAAACAATGTGTATTCAGCTTGAAATTATTATTTCTCTACTGTGTAAAATGTGCAGCCTAAACATTCATATAGTCTTGAGGTCTGCATTTGAGCTGTGAGGATGACAATGACTTCCACCTTTCCTCTGCCTACCACAGTAACACTAACGTATTGAAGGAAAGTGGATTAGTTGTGTCTCTCTTTCTGAAACTAAAGTCCATAAGACATTTTTCCCACAAATAGGAGGTTAAGGGAAATTATGAATACTTAGGGACATTTTTCCATGTTTTCACAGGTCTGAGACATACATGATACTCTTGTTTTCGTTCTCTTTCATCTCAAGTTCTTTTGTCTTCTGTAAGTGCCATCTTCACTCAGACACATTCCCACACAAGGGACATCTACACATTTTTACTCATTTCCATGAGGGTTCACGTGTTACATAAATTAGAAGTTATTGTCTTTACCCTTCTGAAGTATCAGTAATACTCATTATCTGGAGTCTAATCACTCTAACATCATAGAACTTGTCTCCTTTCTACCCCTCTGTATTTCTTTTCACAGATAATCCCATATTAAGGTATAAAAATTTAATAACATTGCAAGTTATTTCTAACTCAAGGAACATGCTTTAATAAATATAATTATCTTTCCTAGGAAAAAAGAACTGGCATATCAAAATTGAAGGAACCTTTGTTAGACATATACTGCACTCATGCTGCAGAAGGATGGTTAGAAAGATTAAGTCTGGAAAATTATATGGAATACTTGCTGTATTTCTGGCACATCTTTACAGAGTGTATTTACCATAGAAAGAATGCAGAAAGGAAAGACAGGTGTTATGTTTATATTGATTTATTTAGATAACAATAAGGTTAAAACTTTTATTCCAGACAACACATTTTACCTTTAAACAACATTGTGCTGTAGCTCATACATGTATGTACAGAACTATATAAGTGGTAGGTAATATAAGCATATCAAGTGTATCATTGGATGATAAGGTCTCCTGAGGTCTCCCTTTGATCTTTATTCTGTCTTGTTTCTGTAATTTATAGTAGGCAATTTAATAAAGATGCCTAAATTTCAGTGTTATTACTGAGTGTATGACCTTCATCAGGATATATCATTTTTCATTTTATGTGTTTGCTGTCAATTTTGCAATTGTTCAATCTATGCGATTTATTTATTTATTTATTTATTTATTTATTTATTTATTGTACATGGATTATTCAAACCATCTAATGCTAAATGTTTCATTCACCTTATTCATGTCATATAAAAGTAATGCAAAAACCTTATGTGATGTAAGCAGGGAGGAGAGTCCCTACAAAGCAGATTTTTTAAATGAAACCTAAGCACACTTCTAAGATTCTGTTTCTGAATACATTACCACATCTGAACAAATTATGGCTAGCAAAGTAATATAGCTTTAGCATATTCAAAATCGAGGCCCCCCCCCCCCCCCCCTTTTTTTTTTTTTTTTCTAGTCAGGTGTTCTGAAACTCTGAAACTCCATTGTCCCCTGCTGGAAGTAAAGGAGTGTGTAGATTGTAAGCCTGCCCCCCTAGGAAGAAACTATGTTTGGTCATGCTTTCTTTATGATTTCTTTTTATTTGTTGGTGATTATTTTATCATCATTTTACCATGTCCCATAATAACATATTATTAAGCAATTGATTATTTTCTGCCAAGCTTAACAAAGGAAGATCTCAAAGATCACTGAGTTCCTTTCAGTTCTATGACAGTAGGTGTCACAGAATCACAGAATGTTTGAGGTTGGAAAGGACCTCAAGAGGTCATCTAGTCCAACCCCCCTGCTCAAGCAAGGCCACCTTTAATATGTTGCACAGGATATTCAGGTGGGTTTTGAATATCTTCAAAGAAGAAGACTCCACAACCTCTCTGGGCAGCCTGTTCCAGTGTTTTGTCACCCAAACAGGGTGATTAAATAAAATATTAGGGGGTATTTCTTCATTTTGAGATTTCAGCTGTTTATGTTATGCTAACAGAAATTCCAGACATCTCCCAGATAAAGAGAATAAGACAAGAAGTTTTGATTACTTCTATGTAAAGAATTCATGACCAAGAAGGAGTCAAAAAATACTGTACTGACAGTACTGTACTGACAGAGTACAGTATTGATGAGATCTGAAATTATACTTATGAGAGGGTAGAGGACACACCTGTGCAAACAGTCTGTCAGATTTTATATGTCAAAGACAATCCAACATGACATAAAAGTATAAGAAATAAGAATTAGTTCTTTTCATAACTATATCTATTTTCTCCTGTATGCTTTTTGTCAAAATTTTTGGCAGATATTACAATCAATGCTTGAGAAGGAATAATATCAGTTTATGCTTCTCCGTTGGCTTATAATTAAATATTTTATTAATATATATATTTTCTGTTGTTTTTGTTGTTCTGAAAATCCAACAGTGTAATTTCCATACGGTGGAGATTTGCAAGCTTCACTTATATTGTCTTTTGCTATGCTGATACGGTGAACAGTTAAACATCTGATTGTTACTAACCTACAAATTAGTCCTTGCAAAAATTCAAATTCATTCATGATGAATAGTCCAGAAAGCAGAATTCTAGCTCCATGTGGGGCATGTCAAACCTTTGAAATAGTCTATTTCTGAAATAATTTCTGTTTCTGAATCTAGCTGAAAAGAAAGATGACAAGAGCATGACTCATGTCATCTGTCCCAGATGAAACAACACTTAATTTTCCAAACCCTAAGATCAAATGTAAATATTAGACATCTTTTAATCATATCCATAGAATACAAAACCTGAAAAAATAAAAGTAAGGAAATCAACACTGAGTACTGTGTGCAGTTTGGGATGTCACAGTGTAAGAAAGATAGAAAACTGTTAGAAAGAGTCCAAAGAAGGGTAACAAAGATGGTGAAGGGTCTAAAGGGGAAGATGTATGGGGAGTGGCTGAAGTCACTTGGATTGTTCAGCCTGGAGGAGACTGAGGGGAGAACTCATGGTGGTCTACAACTTCCTCCTGAGGGGGAGCGGAGAGGCGGGCACTGATGACCTCATAGGTTCTCTGGTGACCTAAGGAAATGGCTTGAAGCTGTGACAGGGGAGATTCAGGCTAGCTGTTAGGAAAACATCCTTCACTGAGAGGGTAATCGGGCACTGGCACAGGCTCCCCAGGGAAGCGGTCATAGCACCAAGCCTGTCAAAGTTCAAGAAGTATTTGGAAAACACTCTCAGACACATGATCTGATCTACATTTAGTTAGTTAGTTATATACTTATTTATTTGTTTTGGTGTGGTACTCTGGGGACCCAGACGTTGGACTTGATGATCATTGTGGGTCCCCTCCAACTCAGATATTCTATGATTCTATGACTCTATATTTACTTGCAGAGGCTTTCCAAGCCAAAAAGAGAAGTTATGTCTTTCTAATAAACTATTTGTTGAGCTCTAACTATGGATGATACAGAATATGCCATCCCTTCATTTAATAAGAAGAATTTTCTGACAGCTCTATTATTATCAGTGATAATTATTATCTGATTTTAAAATATTTACTAATAATGGCCTCAGTGTAGATTTTTGAAAAAGATTTAAAAATTAATAAAATGCTTTTAAAAATATAAATTATAATAGAATATAAAACAAACAAAAAAATATATAGAAGTTTAAAGGTGGAAAACAGTCTCATTCTAATTACATGCTAGTCTCATTCTAATTATATTGAATGCTTTTAATACATAAAATATGACAGACTGTTAATGCCCTTTACAGAACATAAGAATTAAGACAAAAATAACCTCAAACATTTCTTCCTCTAGTCCATGCATTTTAAAGCCCAGATGCCCAACTTAAGTTTTGTTTCTTCTGCTGGTAATATCTGTTATCTGATCTTGAAATGGAATTCCTTTGATGTCACTAAACTCAGTTCAATAGTGACCTAGGATAAATTTCTATACCTACTTATAATATTAGAGGTTAAATATTACAACACTTGCAGCAAGATTTCATGAAAATCAGACTAGCTTTCTCCATTGTCCCTCTTGGAAAATCTTGTAAACCTAGTACACCAGTAGGAACCCATGAAGAACATATAAATATGTACAATATTTCACACTTATGGAACATTTAGATTACAGATTCTTTGAAAACAAACAAACAAACAAACAAACAAACAAAAACTGGAACACCAGCTGCTATCACAATAAAATCAACAAAATGTCACTAATCCAGAGGAGGGAGGTATTAAAGAATAACATGACCTTCTTTGACACAAATTTTAGGACCTTTGTCATCATAAAATATCAGATTTTGCCTTGAAAGAAGAACAAAGCTTGGCAGTGTTGAATATCCAGTCTGTTTGCATGCTTATCCAGTCTGATTGATGATTATCAAGAGTGTGATAAACAGAAGTAGTATGGAAGCTGATTTTTGTTGTCCAAAGAAATGAACTTACCAGTTCCCCTTGGAAATTAGTACAATTTATTTACTTAATCCTCTGACTAAGTCTCTTTTGACATTTTCAGTGTGAGTGCATAGACAAGGATCCTAAAGGATCATTGGTTTTGTTTTGTAGATTGAGCCAGAGTAATGTCAAGGGACTTATACAGTGTCACAAACAGATCTGTGTTACACTTGGGAGTGTGTCGAGCTGGTCCTATAAGTAAATTTCTCTGATTTTGCTTTTCTATTCACTGTATAATTTTTGAAATCTTTCTCACATAAAGTAGACTTCTAAATGAAATACAGGAGTTCAAAGTGTTTTTGTGATAGATTACTGACAGATTTTCCTTTTTAGAATGACTACTGATCAATTTTAATCTGTCAGCAAGGAAAGTATCACCTGATGAACACCTGTAATAATTTTAAAAACATATTTGTTCTTATTTTAAACTTTCACATCTTTTTACTTGCCTGTATAGACAATATTCTTTTTGGCATAATGAAGTAAAACAGTTATGAAAGATTGTTGGTTTTTTTTTTCTATTGAAAACTCCTTCTCTGAAATACCAGCCTTTTGTCAAATTTAAAAGAAGAATTTTCTTTTGGGGATGCAAAGGCACTCTCTGAAAGATTGCCTGTTTCTGTGAGTGGTGGTTTCTCTCGGGTGGGCAGCCTAGCTAAACCACAGCCACTCTCTCACTCCCCCTCCTCAAAGGGAAGTAGGAGAAAATATGATGCAAAGGGCTCAAGGATTGAGATATGGATGGGGAGACTGCGCAATGATTATTGTGATGGGCAAAACAGATTCAGAGTAGGGAGATAATAAGATTTATTGCCTATTACTAACAAGCTAGAGAAGTGAGAAACAAAGGACAGAAAACAAAAATGCATTCCCCCCATCCACTCTCTTCCACCTCCTCCCCCTAAGCAGTTCATGGGAACGGGGAATGGGAGGTGCGGTCAGTCTATAGCACTTCATCTCCACTGCTCCTTCATGGTCACTCTCTTCCCCTTCTCCAACGTGTGGTATCTCCCACGGGATGCTATCCTTCCAAACTGATCCTCCATGGGCTTCACACAGGCATCAGCTCTTCAAGAACTGCTCCAAATATGGGTCCATACCACAGGGTCCATCCTTCAGGAGCATGCTGCTCCAACCTGGGTCCCTCATGGGCAGCAGTTCCTGCCAGGTCGCCTACTCCTGCATGGGCTCCTCTCCACGGGCTACAGGTCCAACCCAGAATCTGCTCTGGCGGGAGTCATTCACAGGCCACAGTCTCTGTCAGTGCAGGTCCACCTGCTCCACCATGGTCTCTTCTATGGTCTGAAACATGGGACCTTGCTCCACTGTGGTGCACCATGGGCTTCAGGGGGACTACCTGCTTCACCATGGTCCTCACTACAGGCCACAGGGGACTTCTGCTCCGGCATCTGGAGCAACTCTACCCTTCCTTCTTAACTGACCTTGGCATCTGCAAGGCTGTTTCTCACTCCTCTCTTTCTCCCAGATGCTGTTCCACAGCATTTTTTTTTTTCATTGTCTTAAATATGCTCTCACAGAGGCACAAACATCGCTTATTGGCTCGGCTCAGGCCAGTGGCAGGGCAGATTCTGGATTCTTCTTGCAAAATCCATCCCTATGGCCCCCCTGCTACCAAAACCTTGCCACATAAACCTACTACATTGTGGAATGTTTCCAATAGATCTTTGTGGTGGTTTTACTGTGCTGGGCAGCTAAACCCCACAACCGCTCTCTCGCTCCCCCTTCTTTAGATGAGGAGGGGGAGAAGTAAGGCAAAGAACAACTCACGGGTTGAGATAAGGATAATTTAATTAAAGGGATATAATAATAATAATTAAATAAAGACTACCATGAACTAAACAATTTAACTAAGGGGAAATAAAAAGGGGAAGGGGAAAAGGGAGGGGAAAAGGGAAAATAAAAAGAAGGGAGGAAAACAAACAAACAAAATAAATGAAATCTATATGGAAGTGCAGAGGAAAGAAATTACTCTCTACTTCCCACAAATGAGCGATGATTGACCACGTCCTTGAAGGAAGGCCTCAACACACGCAGCCAGTGTTCGAGAGGAGGACTGACGTCTTCTCAACGAGAGCCCACCCCTCCCCTCTTCTTCCTGTTTCCACCTTTTATTGCTGAGTGTGACATCACATGGTATGGAATATACCTTTGATTGGTTTAGGTCAGCTGCCCTAGTGATGTTTCTCTCCTCACTTTTTGCCCATCCCCTAGGAGGGTTAGAGAAAGGCCCAATGCTGTGCCACTGCTGCTCAGCAGTAGACACAACACTGGTGTGATAACACTGCTGTTCCAGCTACAAGTACAGAGTACGGTACTGTATGGGCTGCTGCCGGGAAAGTTAACATTCCAGCCAGACCCAGTACATTCTTTCATGGAGAAAAAGGATATATGCACAAAAAGGATGTATGTGGATACATGTATGTTGACACGTATGAAATAATTAAAAAATAGAAAGAACAATAATAGAATTTACAGCCTGTAGAAAGAAAGAACTTTTTGATGGTGGCCTGTTCGTCTCTTTGTAGTAGAAGTGTTTGGAGGGTATGTTTGTGTGGAAGATCCATCAAAAAAAAAATAATAATAAATGAGTTTTACATGTTCTAAATTTGGCTGACTCTGTCATTACTGTTTCCTATTGTGCCATTTTACATTGGTCTTGCTGTTGTAAAAACTTGATGTCCGTGAGAATAATGAAGTTTCTAGAGTAATGAGTAGGACCACGTGGGAAAAACAAACTCAAATTGCCTGTGTAAATCAGTAGACCTCAGTCATTTCTGGGGAGTTTGGGGAGTTTGTAGCCCATTACCTGCACCAGTGAATTTGAATGCCTGTTAGGCCAGTCAACCATGACAGGTGCAGGAAGAAACCTAAAAGGAAGTTGGAGGCAAGGGAAATGTATGTTTTTCTTGTTCTAGTTTGCCTCTCAGCATTCTCTTCGGGAATGCCATTTCCTCCTGTTGACTCTTGTCTCTCTATATACAACATACTTTTTCTCGGTATTAAACACAGATACAATTTCTCCTAGTGCTTAACCAAAGACAACGTATTAGGCAGTCCTTTGGATTCTTGCCTTTAGTATGTCTTCAATTAATGCCTACCTGTACTATGAGTATAGACACGAATGACTTGCACTGTAACTGTAGAGTCTGATATTCTATTTGAGACAAAGAATACATATTAAATATATATATATATTCCTTATATATATATATATATATGTGTGTGTCCCAAGCAACCTACTTCAACATCTTGTTCAGACTATTATACCCTCTACTACTTCAGTAAGGCAACAGCTACAACATGCCTTTTCTAAAGGTTCTGCAGCTTTGTTTTTACACCTTGCTCTACACCTTTTCTTAGCCTGAAGCTCTCACTTCAGAAGCCCACATTTCTGGAGTGTATATTCTCAAACAAACATCCACTTTTGACAATCCTGTTTCCATCAATTATTGCCAAAATACAAAAAGAGACTGGTTCAGGTTCTTTGAGGAAAAAAAAAATTAGTAAGCGGGCCTTTCTGTATTGGGCACAATCACAAACTCATAGGAAAGTCCAAATTACTAGAGACTGTAGGTCTGTCCTGCTTTCTCACCATTTTATTGTCCCCATCTAGCAGTTTTAAATTAGTACACTATACATTCTTCCATTTTTTTTTAATGAACATTTGAATGTGAAGATAAACAAAATCTTTATATGTTATCAAAGAAAATGGTGGTAAAAACAGTGCTGTCTGCATAGAATTCTTATTTGAGAGCAATGAAAAACAAATTTTTTATTCTAAACTAAAGTATTAAGAACGCTTGAATATTATCTCCACATAATTACATATGAAAACGTTTTCCACTATTGGACAGTCACTTTGGTTTACTAAGTATATCTATAATCAGGGGAGCTGTAACTGGAAAAATGCGTAGGAGTTGAATAGTGAGATAAAAATAATTAAAACCTTTGAGTATGTCTTTGTATTTTCTTTGGATGATGTTCAGGAGTATAAGTAGGATTCATTTGAAGAGTTTTGGTGGAAATTATGTAAGAAGATATGTCAGGAATGATCAAGATTTCCCTTGGTCTTACAATTTATAAAATATGTACTGTATTAACTCGTATGCAAATATTTTTATGATAATTCAGTAGAAGATCTGTAAATGTAGAAAGAACAGTAGCATGCCTGGTTGTAAGTAGAAAACAATCCTGGTTAGCAAACTGTGGAATATGGAATAAGCCACAAATATCTTTCATAGGTAACTCAATAGTAGGCAGTAGCGGAGTGATCCTCAGCAGCCCATTCCATTACAAACACTAAAATTGCAATGTATAAATTACCAGAAGAAATTGCATTTTAATGACACATTATCTTACATAGGATCATTGTATTTCCAGAACACCTGTTAACCCTGATCTATTTTCTTTGTTACTATAGATATATGATCAGTCTCCTGTCTTAGGTATTTGTTTGCTGTGGTACCCAGAGAAGAAAGCATTAGCAAGTAAAACACTGGAGTTCAAACAGTCATCTAAATTTTCTGTTCATTCTTTCATTTATGTTCCTTAATGCCTACCTCTTGCAAATATACATCAGTCTTTCCTACTTTCACTGATCTTCTCTGAGGAGCGAAAAATGTAATTCATAGAAGTTTTACATGGTATTTCAGTGAATTTTCCTCGTTAAGCATTCATATTGTCACACTGGAGTGTAGTGTAAGCTGGAGCTAAACTTGGATTATAGGCATTTCTAAAATAAATTGTTAATAACAAAACTGATAAACTTAAGAAAAACTTGACTAAATGAAATAACTAAAAGTCACAAGAGCTAGAATAGATATATTTCCTTTTGGTATACATAAATGCTGTTGTGCAATGGATTGTTGTCTATTTATGTTGTTAAAAAATTCATCCTATCATAAATGTATTATTTTGTGTAGCGCCTTAAACCATTTATCTACAAAATAATGAGCACTTTGGCCTCTGTCCAGGAAATTCTGTTGTATTAACCTTAACTTTAAACAGAAATATTGCTTTAAAATGCAGTATGTGATTCTGGACCAGTCTGCGGTGACTAATATGCCATATATATAGCCATATATATGGCTAGAGCTAGAAGGAGAAATGTGCTGTAATGTTAATTCAGCTGTCATTAGAAAATAATGAAAAAAATGATCTTATTATATGAGGATCCCTAGTAGGGCAGAATTTCATGCCATTTTCTAGCACTTTGCTTAGTACTAAGAGAAGAACTGTGTGACTGGAAGGTTCCTGCAAGAGATACAAAAATACCACAACACACATGAGAAACTAAGCTGAGTGAGACTACACTCCCTTTGCGTAACACATGGTCTCACCCCAAAGAGCTCTAGTCAGCATTGTTCAGGGACAACCAGTCTTTGTTTCTCTGACTTTTAAAGAGATTTGCATCAGCAAACCCCTTACTTGGCATTATAATTATAGTCTATTTTCAGTTTGCACATTGGGATTGCTGCTTGCTAGTGAAAGGTCAATTTCTGTTGTATTGAAATTAAATCAATTTTGAAAAGATGAATGTATCTAATTGCTTCAATAGTATCAGGGCATCTAATATTTTATCACACAGATGACAGACAGACATGCAAAAAACTCAAACTGTTACGCATCCAGAAAAAGAAAAGTAGTCTCTATTAATTCTGCGTGTGACACCAAAGGTTCATAATTGCATTGGGGAAGCAGGCCTGCTGTGGAATAAATCTCTCAGAAAGAATTTTCTGTAAGAATCTCCTCTTATGATAGTTCAAATAGCCCATAGTAAACTCCAGTTGTACTTAGAAGACTTTATATTATGGAAGTGAATGAGTTATAGGGTGTCTGTGTTTCTGATTTTGAAAGCCGAGAAGTAAATCACTTTTTTTTTTTTTTTTTTCCCAAGTGCTATTGACAGTTTTTGTTTAAAAAGATAGGAACATACTTTTCAATTTACTTTTGTTGTTGTTCTTTTGTTTTGAAATCAGTTGTAAGTGTTGGTTACTTTTAATCAAATTCAAATTTATTACACACTGAAGCTCAACTGTGATGTAAGAATAATATTAAGTGGGTATGTGGAAAAATATGATGTGTTTTATTGAGAAACACATAGTAACTGTGACTTAGACCAAAATGTTTTTTTTTACAGGAGGCTGAACAAGAAAAAAAAAATATTTCATGCAGTTACATATGTGTGTACAATCAAAAATCGGATAGATATAATCAGTAGTATTCTTTACCTGATTTTTTTGTTTTGTTTTGTTTTGTTTTGCTTTTACATTATCTTTTCTTTTAACTATGCTGCTTGAGTAAAATATCTTTAATACCTAACTAGAGTTATCAAAATTTATCTTGGAAACAGTAAGATTCAAATGTCTTCAGCTTATCTTTATGGCTTAAAAATATTTCTGGTCCTTGATGGCCTGCTTTGTGTGGAGATTCCTTTTTGCTCTGGAGAGAACCTTATCGGCCAGTTAAAATCAGAAAACATGCTTTCATGAACCAGTCCCTTCCAGGGCAGTGTCATAACCCAGCAGCTTATTTATTACATGGGCTGCTTACAGGAAGAAATTACTGTAATCAGAAAGGTCTGAAGAGGTTCAGAGGTTCACAGCATATCAGGGTTGAGAGACCCACATCAGACCCACAAGGTGGAAGTCTCTTCTCTGGAAGGAAGGTACAGTTTGAGGAAACACAAGGTTAATAATCACTGTATTGATCAATATATATTCAGTATCCACTACCCTATACAAAATACTGTACTATAGCATTTTTGTGTTAAAATATACAGTAGTTTTCTGAAGTATTATTATTTTCATTGTAAAGTACAGTGTTATAAATGCCTTTAGAAGTACTCGTTTTAGAAAGAATAGAATTTATTGGGCATTTTAGTATTAAGAGGAAGACAAACACTACCTATTTGTGCCTATGACAAAAAATCTAAAACCAAAACCAAGTGGAGAGCCCACCCTGATAACTATTCAGTAACTTTGTGCTTGAAATTTACAACTAGAATATTTAACTCATATTCATTTTATGCTTTTCCAGTCTGGTCTCCAGTATTGTAAATGAGTTTTACACACAGTGGTGTAGTTTACAATTGGACTTAGTATTCTTGCTGTTCCTATTACCTACTCCACCTATGTAGATAATAAAATACAAATTGGAACAGTGACTTTAGAAAGTGCCTTTGTGGAAGTGAAAGCTTTCATTGCTGACCTCTACAATCAGTCTTCTATGCTTAGTAAATATATATATATGAAAATTGAAAAGAACACAGCATGAATATAGATCTCCTACTTCTTATGTGAATAATGCTAAGCTTCTGGGTATTCTCCAATCCTTTTTACTCTCTGATTGTATCAATATCTAAGAAGTTATTCCGGTAAAACATCTGTCTAGTTTCATACATCCTTGCATTTTTTTTTTTTTTTTATTTTTTTATCCCTGTTGATGTATAGATATTTTCTGATAGAACAAAACAGAAAACCAGTAAGGCAGGTGAACATTTAGTGGAAAGCTGAGTAAATTGTTACTGAAAGAATCCTTTTTATTCTAGGTGGAATCTGTTATATCCATTCTTAGGAAGATTTTCTACAGAAAAGTTGACCTCATTTTTTATGAGCAGCTCCTCACATGATGACAGCCAATTCAAACTCTGAAAGAGAAAGTTTAAGATTTATTTGCTTCGAACTATTTTTTATTTATATTTCCAAGCTTGAACCTTTCTTGCTACAGCTAAATCTTAATAATCTCTTTATAGAATCTAAAACCTGACTTGCAGGAACAGTCCAGAGGAAATAAAACGTGTCCTATGATCTACTGTGTTGTTACTCTTCAAAAATGTTTGTATTAATGAACATAATTTACTAAAGCATGAGCAGATTTGGATTGCAGCTGAAGAGCTATGGCAGAATCATAGAAGAGAATTTCACATTGAATTTAAACAACAAAGTAAAAATAAATAATAATAATAATAAAAAAAAAGTAAAAAAAAAAAAAATAGAAAAGGGGGAAAAATCTTTTTTTTTTTTTTGTTTCCCATAGTTATGGAAAATGAAGCTTGAATAAACTGATGCTAGCATTGTAAAGTTTTTCAGTTAAATTGTTCAGGTTGCACAAAGTTAATCCCATTTCCCATCCAAGCTTGAAGAGCTATCAAGTGGTATTAATGAATTCAATAGCTTGTTATGTCAGAGCAATTGATGATGCCTTCACACAACTTTTGTTAAAAATGGGATGGCTTTTTATAGACTTCCTGTTTGTCATCCTTGCCATCTTTCTCTGAGATTAGCGTCTTCTCTAGGAGACATGTGTTTACATTCCAAAATCTCCATCAAAATTTGCCCTGACTACTGCTTCTTCTGGAAGTCTGAGACAGTCAGCTGTGTCATGTGTGATTTTTCTTTGAAGTCTGCCCATCTGATCAGAAATCCTTGTATCTTCTTTGACTGTATTCTGCTTGTGTTTCATGGACAGTGATTATATGTGGATAAAGGGGTTAGCTGGGCAAAAGAAGTGAAAAGGTGAGCAGAATTTTGTTCTACAGGGTGTACAGAAGTGAGTTCCCAGAGATAGTTAAGGTCACTGTTAGTCATTTGTGTTCTCAGTGAACTCTGTAACCACATGTTGGCCATAATCACAGCTCTCAATGTGACTGTATAAGCAACTTGGTGTAGAAAACTTTGCAAAGAGAATTCC
This sequence comes from Anas acuta, assembly GCF_963932015.1. Lineage (NCBI taxonomy): Eukaryota > Metazoa > Chordata > Aves > Anseriformes > Anatidae > Anas > Anas acuta. The sequence goes on from NC_088979.1 coordinate 13,434,020, forward strand.
TTAAGAAAGTGATGGAAAATCCTACCACAAACGTAACAGAGTACACAAGGAAAAGATCTTTCTTTTCCTCTGCATTTTCTATACCAAAGAATTGATGTTGTCTTCTAAATAGACAGATATTTCTGTTTTGAGACCTTTGAACATTTACACAACCCATAGGTAAATTTCAGAATTGTCACCATCGCTCTGTGTATTCGGATTTCTAAATTCTGCAAACTCTCCTAGAAGCAGGTTTTCCCTCAAAGGTCAAGCAACATTTTAAATCACTGAGCACAAGAGAGTAGGTGTTATTTTTTTTTTAGTCTGCACAATGATCTCTTTTTAGAGCTTAAAGTGGTAGCAGCAGCTGATATTTGGTTTTGCTGTGTTAGCAAGTTAGTGGTCATCAATAACAAAATGGCTGGTTCTGATTCTAAAAAGAACAGGTGTTTTGGCCAAGTACCTGCTGGTATAGAGTTTTGATGCTTTATAGAATTCATCTCATTTCTATTCTTCCTCTGGGTGTTTCAATCTTATCAATATTATCCTTTATTAGCTCTGGAAATATTATGTTGGTGACTAGATTTTCCTGTTTCTGTTGTTGCCAGTGACAGCAAAATTACAAATGGAACCAGGAAGATTTTAATCCTTATTTCTACTATCAGTAATATACTGTGGTTCTTTCTACTTCTTTGGGTTTACAATATCAGATTTCCTGATTCCCTGCACCTCCACTATTCTTCCCTGCTCTATGCTATTGACAGGAATAAAGCAATCATGACAAGCAGGGGAAAGAGACACAGCTGTCTTCATTTTCTTCTTCAGTCTATGCATCTTCTAAACCCTGATATTTGAGTTTCTCTCTCTCTCTCTCTCTCTCTTTTTTAAAAAAAAAAAAAAAAAATCTCTTTCTTTTCCTTGTTCTAATACTGTTCAGTGTCAGTTAGCTACAGCAAATGTATGTGGATGAAAAATTGAAAGTAACACTTCAGTTTAAAATGCTAGAATTTCTGCATAGGATTTGTCTTCAAATGTGATTTCATTGGAAATAACAAGTATATGTAAGAAAATCTTCCATTTTAAGAAGATGAATTTTCAGTTATCCAAGCTCAGGAAGAGTCAAGAATAGCTTTCAACTGTAGAGGGCCTTCTTGCTTTTTCCTTGGAGAAGTGATGGAGATTTAAAAAGTCACATAAGTATAAATCTCACTAAACAGTACATTAAATCGAGCCTCCTTGATTCTGATGTCCACACCATCAACTGTATCTCTGACCTACAATGTCTATTCTCCCTAACTTTCTGCTTCCCAGAAGGTCACTGACAGAAGACAAAGAATGGAGAATGGAGAAATCCAGCACCAGTTGTTCTCAAAAGGTTTTTAAAAGAAACAGTCTTTCTCTGCTCTCACTTGCTATAGCTTTCAGAAACTCAGTTGTTTGTTTTTTTTTTTGTTTGTTTGTTTCATTTTTTTTTTCTACATTGATAGTTAAAAGCAGAAGCATAGAAACACTTGACCCACACAGATTCCATACAGCACTAAGAATCAGAGCTTTTTGGAAGCCTCTTCCTCCTCTGAGGGAGCCTGTTCGTGCTAAATAGGAAGAAGGGAGACAAAAAAATCCAGCATTGGAAACAATGCTGCATGCTCTAAAACATTTTCAGAGACAGTTTGAGTTCACTACCTCTGGATGAGATTATGGATGCAAAATTTTGAAATGTATCTAAATTAACAATAAAATTTCAATGTTTCTCTTGTTTTTCCTCATGGAAGGCTATAGGGAGATAATCCTCTGGAACTAGCTCTGCTTATTTATACAGAAGTGACGTGAAATTAATACAAAGGAGACCAGGTCAAAAATATATTTTAATCCCTCCAGATGTGCCTTCATGGTATTTCCCTGTAGGAAATGAGGTCTAGTAGCTCAAATTGAGTTTAAGAATCAAATATTAAAATAGTAACTATCAAAAACGAAAACTTCCTTTGGGCAAGAATAAACTTGAAAGAATTTGAAATTGACTTTCTTGACTAATGAGGTCCACAAATCCAACCTGCTTTGAAGACAGAGATGGACACTAACACACAAAGATTTTGGTGTGTTATTGAAAAGCTGGATTTCCCACATGCTTCATTAGTAGCTGTTGTTGTGTTTTTCCCTCTAGCTATTTTCCATCATATAAAATTTAGGAAAATTGGTAGAAATACTTTGGTTCTGGAAGCCATGTTACTGGAAGAGTACCCCAAAGTATGCCCTTCCTACTGTCTCTTGTCTGACTCCATGCTACACTCCTAGAATGACAGTTATTTGGACCTGATTATTTCAAAGTAAAGGAAATATCAGGTAAGGAAATGTATTTTCTCTATTATCACAATTGACAATCACTGTCATTTAGTAATGCAATACCATAGCTGGGAACATAAAACCCACTGAATGCAAAATCCCTTGAAATGATAAGGCTTATTGATTTAATATCTTTTCTTTATTGAGAGGTTTTTGAAATGAAAGCTATAGCCTCAGGCTTCAAAACACTCACACTAACTGTGTTTACTGTAAAGTTATATATATCAAGTGGATGACGTAGAATAAATCTTTCTTTTCTGTGCTATTCATACTTAAAAATTTACTTATGTGCCAGCACTAAATTACATTGTAATAAAAAGAATTGTTATAAAATCTCCTGGAAAGGGATCTACACTTTAGACAGCCTTGATTGATTATAAAATCTTCCTTACTTAAAAATTTCTGCTGTGTTCTATGTCTATAAAATGGCAACTAATTTTTGAAATTGAAATTATCAATAAAGCCAAAACATTTCAAGACATAACAGGCCTTTTCCTATTGATGCCCGTCTGTATTCCCCTAAGTGCTTGGCAAACTAATGCTACTTTGAAATGTAATAGATGTTTTTGATTGCCTTAGAAAAGTCCTTTGTGGTGACTTCTAAAATCAATTGTGTTCATTTTTCTCTGCTGTATTTTAAGTTTTCATTGCTTATTCACTTGATGTACATATGGGGACTAAATTTGTCTATCATGGTGTTTCAGTGCTGGTTGCAACTGTAATCCCATTACATCTGTTACAGTGCCAATACTTGCAGATGATTTGTTTCCCACATAGATGGTTCTAATGCATTTATACATTTTACTAGAATCATGCATGCAAATTTATAATAGCATTGCTTGCTGGTGTAATTTTCTCTTCAGACTTGCTTTTGCTGTTAGTAATAAGAAAACATGCTTTCATTCTAGCTTTATAATTATCATATCATGTATTTCTTCTTGTTAGTTCCTAATAGGAATTCTTCCCAATCACATTATTGAAAGACTAGGTAATGTACTCAGAATAATTTATTTGGGGCTGTAATTGATCTCTGACTAGTCTACAAAAAGGCATGCTGCTACCTGCAACTGAATGGATTGATGTTGCAGGGTGGGGTTTTTGGGCTGCATTATGATATTAATTGTAAATTGGTTCAGTCATTTTGACCATGAGTCTTCTTTTGAGATTTCAGAGTTCCATCCTCCTTCAGACACCTTGTATGATATAATTGTGAGTTCTATTTGCAATACAGAGATCTTTTAGTTGCATGTAAAGTATGTAAAGCAGTTATAATCTGTCAGATTTTCAGAGAAACTTATTTAATGTCTGCTTGTTATTCTGTTAAATATTATTCCCAGTCACTGAAAATCAATACAGTACTTCATTCAGTTTGCTCGAAGAGGCTAACCTCTTTATACTACCTTAATGTAACAACAATAATGATAAATTCCTATAAATATATATGGCACCTATACACAGCCATGACACAATGGATACTTCAGTTTTCTAAAAAGTTATTGAAGAGGTAAACTTATTATAAATAGTCTGTGGCTGATCTAAGTCAATGTGATTAAGCTACTTAAGTTACCATTGACTTTCACTGAGAATAAAGGTAATATTCCCAAAGGCTACATTTAGGAAGCTTAGTCTCCTTAGGATCCACTATTGTGAATGAAGAGAAGAAACCTATCCAAAAAAGAAATCAGAGAAACATTTGTTGCGCTACTACTCTCAGGTGCTTTCTAGGGAAATGCACTCAGTTACATGAGCTGTAAGGGCATATAGAATGTAAGGCTATCTGGTCTATCCCTAAAAGAAAAGACAAGAGGCTGGAAAAAATATAAAATTAAGCTTCTAGATATAAAAATTTTAATGAAGAGGAGATAACATAGGCAATATCAAAGACCCATGAAAGAGACTCACAGCTGTATACATAGAGATGCTCAGACAGAACTTGGTAACTCATAAGAAAGAGAAAAAAGGCATTGTCATGGGTCTCATGGGAAAGCAAAGCTACGTGATGTTTGAGGGGACCTGGGGTAATAGTTAATAGAGAACGCTTACGGAAAAGGCCAAATACAGGGAAAGGAAGGGATTGGAGGTGGGTTAGAGAGAAATAAACCTGTAAAAATAGAGAGGACAGGGAATAATGCCAGGAATTATGCCTCATAGATGAAGGGACAGCAGTTGTCTACCTTGACTTCAGTAAGGTCTCCCATAATTTCAGTAATAAAAATTCAGTAATAGTCTCCCATAAGATCCCCATAGACACACTGTTGATACATGGGCTGGATGAGCAAACAGTGAAGTTGTGTGAAAGCTGTCTGAATGGCTGGTCCCAGATTGTGCTGATCAGTGGCACAAAGCCTAGTTGAAGGCCAAGAATTACTGAAGTACCCCAGGGGTCAGTCCTTGGTCCAGTCTTCTTTAACAACTTCATTAATGACCTAGATGATGGAGCAGAGTGTACCCACAGCAAGTTTGCTCATGACATAATATGGGGGTGCGGCTGATATGCCAGAGGCTCATGCTGCCATCTAGAGGTGTCCCTACAGGCTGGCTTGCAGGAATTTCATTAAATTCAACAAGAATTGCGAAGTCCTGCACCTGGGGAAAAAGAGCCCCAGGCACCAGTACATGCTGAGGACTGCCCAGCTGGAAAGCATTTTCAGAAAAGGACCTGGTGGTGCAGGTGGACACCACGTTGAATATAAAACAACTGTATACCCTTGTAACAAAGGAGACTGATGTTATCCTGTGCAGCATTAGGCAAAATATCGGCAGCACTTCAGAGGTGGTCCTTCCACTCTGTTCAGTACTGGTGAGGCCACACTTGGAATAGTAGGCACAGTTACAGGTTTTCCAGTAATACTGGAGAGAATACAACAAAGGGAGGGCTACCCAGATGACGAAGGGACTGGAGAATCTCTCTTACGAGGAAAGGCTGATAGAGATGGAACTGTTCAGCCTGGAGAAGAAGAGGCTCAGGGGGGATATCATCAATGTCTATAAACATCTGAAAGGAGGGTGCAAAGACAGAGCCAGGAGAAGAGAATATAGAGGGGATCTTACCAAGGTTTACAAATATCTTAAGTGTGGGTGACAGTGGGATTTGGCCTACCTCTTCTCAGTGGTTTGTGGGGATATGACAAGGGGCAACAGCCAAAAAATGAAGCACAGGAAGTTCCTCACCAACACGTGAAAGAACTTCTTCACGGTGAGGGTGACGGAGCACTGGAACAGGTTGCCCAGGGAGGTTGTTAAGTCTCTTTCTGTACTGGGTCTGGCTGGAATGTTAACTTTCCCGGCAGCAGCCCATACAGTGCCGTACTCTGTACTTGTAGCTGGAACAGCAGTGTTATCACACCAGTGTTGTGTCTATTGCTGAGCAGCAGTGGCACAGCATTGGGCCTTTCTCTAACCCTCCTAGGGGATGGGCAAAAAGTGAGGAGAGAAACATCACTAGGGCAGCTGACCTAAACCAATCAAAGGTATATTCCATACCATGTGATGTCACACTCAGCAATAAAAGGTGGAAACAGGAAGAAGAGGGGAGGGGTGGGCTCTCGTTGAGAAGATGTCGGTCCTCCTCTCGAACACTGGCTGCGTGCGTTGAGGCCTTCCTTCAAGGACGTGGTCAATCATCGCTCATTTGTGGGAAGTAGAGAGTAATTTATTTCCTCTGCACTTCCACATAGCCTTCATTTATTTTATTTGTTTGTTTTCCTCCCTTCTTCTTATTTTTCCCTTTTCCCCTCCCTTTTCCCCTTCCCTTTTTTATTTCCCCTTAGTTAAATTGTTTAGTTCATGGTAGTCTTTATTTAATTATTATTATTATTTCCCTTTAATTAAATTATCCTTATCTCAACCCGTGAGTTGTTCTTTGCTTTACTTCTCCCCCTCCTCATCTAAAGAAGGGGGAGCGAGAGAGCGGTTGTGGGGTTTAGCTGCCCAGCACGGTAAAACCACCACACCTTCTCTGGAGATATTCAAGGCCCGTCTGGATGTCATACCTGGGCAACGTGCTCTAGGGAGCCTGCTTTGGCACAGGAGTTGGGCCCAATGATCTCTTGAGATCCTTTCCAACCTCTACAATTCTGTGATCTTTTCAGTTGTGCCCAGTGGCAAGAAAAGAGTCAATAGGTATAAACTGGAACACAGGAGGTTGCCTCTGAACATCAGGGAGCACATTACTGTGCAGGTGAGTTAGCACTGGCACAGGTTGCCTTGAGAGGTTATGGAGATCTTCAAAAGCCAACTGGATGTGGTGCTGGGCAACCTGCTGTGGATGTCCCTGCTTAAGCAGGGGTGTTGGACAAGATGACCTTCAGAGTTCTCTTGCGACCTTAGCCAGCCTGTGATTGTATGATTCAGGGATAAAAGGGTACCCAGTTTATCTGTCGCTGGTCAGTATGCTTGTTTTGCCATCACCTGCTCTTGTCACATTCTCTCACATTCTCTCCTGTCTTCGAATACAGTGGAGTGGAGTGGAGTGGAGTGGAGTGGAGTGGAGTGGAGTGGAGTGGAGTGGAGTGGAGTGGAGTGGAGTGGCGTGGCGTGGCGTGGCGTGGAGTGGAGTGGGATAGGATAGGATAGGACAGGACAGGACAGGACAGGACAGGACAGGACAGGACAGAACAGAACAGAACAGAATAGAATAGAATAGAATAGAATAGAATAGCATAGCATAGCATAGCATAGCTCTGTTGGAAGGGACCTTCAATGATCATCTTGCCAAACTGCCTGACCACTTTGGGACTAACCAAAAGTTAAAGAATATTAATGAGGATATTATCCAAATGTCTCATGAACACTGATAGCCATGGGGAATCAAACATTTCACTAGGAAACCTGTTCCAGTGCTTGACCACCCTCATAGTAGATAACTTTTTCCTAATGTCGAGTCTGAACTTCCCCTGGCACAAGCTAGTGCCATTCTGATGTGTTCTGTTGTTGATTACCAGGGAACAGAAACCAGCACCTCCCTCTCTGCCTCTCCTCCTCAGGGAGTTGCAGGGAGCAGTGAGGTCGCCTCTCAATCTCCTCTTCTCCAGACTGGACAATCCAAGAGTCCTCAGCCTCTCCTCACAGGACATACCCTCCTGTCCTTTTACCAGCTTTGTTGCCCTCCTCTAGATACTTTCAAGCACCTTAACAACCTTTTTGTATTGTGGAGCCCAGAACTGCACACAATATTCAAGGTGAGGCCACACCAATGATAAATAAGGCAGGAGAATCACCTCTTTTGACCAACTGGACATGCTGTGTTTAATGCACCCCAAAATACGTTTTGCCCTCTTGGCTACCAGAGCATGCTGCTGGCTCATGCTGAGTCTGCTGTCAACCAGCATCCCCAGATCCCCTTCTGCTGAGCTGCTCTCCAGCTGGGCATCTCCCTGTATGTATCTGTGTCCATCATTACTCAATCCAAGGTGCATCACCTGGCATTTTCCTATGTTAAACTTGGTTTAGTATCATCAGTAAATCTGTAGAGGATGTGTTCCACTCCTGCATCCAGATCATTGATAAAAATGGCCCTAGAACTGAGGCCTTGGAACACCCCAAGTAACCAGTCGACAGATAGATGTAACCCCATTCACTACAACTGTTTGAGCTCTACTGTTGAGTCAGTTCATCATCCAGTATAACATGAACCTGTTTACCTGACAGTTGGACAATTTACCCATAAGGATGTTTTGAGGGACAGTGTCAATGGCCTTACTAAAATCTAGAAAGATTATGTCTACTGCCTTCCCTTCATTGACCAAGGAGGTGACCTTATCACAAAAGACCAAATTCTTAAGGCAAGATTTTCTGTTGATGAATTCATGCTGACTATGTCTAATAATAGCTTTATCCTTTAAGAACCCTCAGGATAATCTTCTCCATAACTTTTCCGAGGTCTGGAGTTGGACTAACAGGTCTGTAGTCTTCTGCGTCTTCCCTAATACTCTTTTTGCAGATGAGTATAATGTTGGCAAGCTTCCAGTCTGCAGAGACCTCCTCAGACTCCCAAGAACTTTGGCAAGTTGTTAGAGGGTTCAGCTACAATGCCCACTAACTCCCTCAGTACTCTGGAGTGAATCCCATCAGGCCCCACGGACATATGAATGTTGAGCTGATACAACTGCTACCTTACAATATTTGTGACTACAGATGGAAAGTCACTGCTTCCCCAGTTATGGTTTACAACTCTGAGAACCAGGCAGTCCAAGATCTGTTGCAGATCTTGGCAGATCTTGGCAGATCTTGGCAACAGGCAGATCTGTTGTCACTGTTAAAGCTGAGGTGAAAAAGGCATTAAATGCTTCCACCTGTTTTTCATCTATGCTTGTTAGGTGAGCATCTTCTCCAAATTTCAGTCCAATGTTTTTCTTCAACATCTCTTCTTATTATATTCTATTCCTACCTATTTTCCTGGGAGAGGGTAGGCATTATTCCTGGGTATGTAAAACACTACTGAAATTCAATCTGAACTTCAAGTAGTGTGGTAGCTGGTGACCAGCCATAAGTCTACAGACTGGTTACTGAAGAAATCACATAATCTGAGAGTCAGCTAGTGGAAGAAACATTGGAGCTAGTGGAAGTAGTTGGCTGTTGGTGAGACTGTAGATTTGGGCCAGCTACTGGAGATACAGGGGTGTGGGTGTGGATGTCATGTACAATCTGCTAGTTAGTTATGGCTATGCTTAGCCTGCAAGTCAGAACAAGATGAGATGATTAACACTCTTCATGTTTGTGAAAGTGTTATTAGTACTTTGTAGTGCCTGTAAAGGCACTACCATGTTTGTTTCAATCCACTGATGTTCAGTGGCATCTGTGTAGTGTGTTAAATGTGTATGAGTACATGTGTTTGCTTGTTTGTCTGTGTGTATTGGGGATAAATGTCTTGTTAGTGCCTGGACCTAGGCTCACAGGACTAGAGCAGCCTGGCTCCAGTGGACTGGGAGGAACAAATCCCCTACATCCCAAGCCCACATATTTAGTATCACTTTAAGATGAGACTCTGTGAGTACTTCATAAAAATTCTGTGTGCTCAAATCATTTTTTTGGAAAATGGTAAAAAATCCTGGACATCTATATTCCTTTGAAAATCTTATCAAATATCTTAAAGTATTATTTTGAGTTTATAGCCGATTTTCTGCTCTTTCTTACCTGAAGTAATTAATCAAACTTCCAAGTTATCTCTCTGCATGCAAACAGAACCATAAATATTGCTACAGTATATCACCTTGTCATAAGATATAGTCATTTTTTCACCTTCATATAGCATCATTTTGCCAAAGTATTTTCAGGCTAGCACTTACAGGGTTTTGATGGAATGACTATTTATGATAAGTTTGCCAAAACTCTAAGTGGGATAAACTTTGATCAGCTGTTTTTTTGTTTTGTTTTGTTTTCCAAGATCCATAAAATCTATTCCTGAACTTAAAAAATAAAATATTCAGTTTTCTAAAATTTACCAGAACACTAGGTAGCTCTACTGGTCTATACTACTAAACTATATTTTTTGCCTTGTCTGGGTAACAAAACAGTTTTACCAGTGAATTATCTCAGTGCTTCTATTAATATTTTTAAATAATTTACACTTTGGTGGAGATCAGCTTTACAGCCATGTTCTTTCAATTAAAAAGAATGCAACAGCTCAAGTGTGTGTGCTTCAAGCACCTGCTAATCTATCTTCATGGCTACATCCTTTTGATGACTTTCATTTGAATTGCCAAATATTTCCTTGAGGTTGCTATGCTTGCCACAAGAAAAGAGGTTTACAGTTGGAAAGGCATTCAAGGAGCCACCAGATCCTGTGGTTAAAAACAACTATTATGTACATAGAGAAGAGTTAAGAATTACCTAAAGAGATTGGGAAATATTAAGGTTTTAGTACAATAAAGTTATTTTAAATATAGGAAAATGTTGTAGGGATGTGCTTGTATTAAGTGTTAACCAGATTACACCCCATGAAAATATGAATCCCTGCATAGTGAACCCTAATTTATTTACATTGCAAATATTTTGTCAATTTGAGTATTCACCTCCATTAGTATGTCTCAGAAAAAAGGCATGAGACAAGCTTTGGCATGTACCTTTTCATGGAACTGTTGTTTCTATGCAGGAAGACAGTGAAATAGTATCTGTAATAATATCCAAATCCAAATACCCATAAGGGCTTTATTATTATTATTATTATTATTATTATTATTATTATTATTATTATTATTATTATTATTATTATACTTGCAAACATTTCAGCAGCAAGAAGACAAAATTTACCCCCTTAAGAGTATAGACCTATATGCCTCTTCAATAACTCAAAAATGCTTAAGAGGTGCTTTCCCAGTGTATTTGTCTAGAACAAAAGAATGAATTTCATTCTGTGTGTATAAGTTTTGTTTAATTGCTAAGGCTCACCTATATAAAGGTTTCAAAGATGCAAACCAAGCTGGAGAGTGTTCTGTAAAATATTTAACGAAGACTAAAGCAAACCAAAGACAAGGACCCAAGGGTAGGGGAGAATGCATTAGCTGCCTCAAAAATCAACAGATGCTTCGAAAGAGGATATAGATATTTTAAAGGGGATGAAAGACTGTCTGCTTTCACTGGATAAATAATTAAACATAATTGGGATAATACGTAAGAATGAGTATCACAGAGAACAGAAAAACTTACATTATCCTAGATAACTTTTAATTAATATTTCAATTTAATGAAAGATTTACTTTAGCTGTGAATCATAAATGTCACTTATTGACAAATTTCAGTGACAAAATGAAATGAATCCTTCTCAAAAAACAAAACCAAAAAATAAATGTTCACTAAGAAGTATCTAGTGGCTTAATTTATTATTTGAATTAAGTTAGAATGTCTTGCTCCTGTATTCATTGCATGGAAAATTAATTTGATCTCTATTTACCTGTACAGTTTCCATTCCCTTACAGTAAAAGGATATTTTGAAAAATTCTTTAAACTAGTCATATACTGTGCAGCTGTTACTTCTCCAAACTAAACTTAATTTCTAGATTACATATACCTATCAAATTCTATATATTTTTTTTCATCTTATTAATAAATTACCTTCTCTTGTATGCTATAGTCATCTTTCATTACTACAAAAACACTTACAACCTCACTGTTTACAGTGCTTCCATACTTTGATGAAAAATGTGACATATTCTTTATTTCATAAAAAGATGTCTATACCTGTTTGTGATGTATAAAAAGTTGTAATACCCTCTTAAAACGATTTCCAGTACTTTCCCTTAAGAAAGTGGCTTTCTCTTAATTTTCAGCTTCTTCAGTCCAAGTGAATTTGAAGACATGGAAGCTATGTGAATAGTAGAATGTGCCTATACTTTGTTGAAAGACATGCCTGGAGAAGTGAACTTAAAGTAGTAGCCTCCTTTCTTTCTAAGTAAACACATTATAAGTTTTCATTCATACACATATACTCTAATAGTATATGTTTAGTTTTTAGTATAGTTTTTATAGTTTTTTATATATGTTTAAGGTGTGTTTTTTTAGTATTTTTTTTTCTTATTATTTTTAATGTATTTTGATAGGAAATCTTCATTTTAATGATAAAGATCATAGCCTTAATTGTGCTTCCATTTAAAACATGCAGCCAGGAGTCCTAAGGTCAGGCATGGACCCAGCTCGCTCAGCCTCTTCTCAAGCCTTCCAAGACTTCACTGGCAGCCTGAATCCCCTGCCCCACCACCCTAAGGCTCCCCTGCCATTACTGTGTTACTTCCCTGTCCCTTGCCTGGCGCTTTGTCCCTCAGAAAAGCCCTGTGCCAACCCATAGCAACTAAACCACTCCACAGTGAGTCGCTTCTGAGCGTAGGTCCCTGTGGGACTTTGACACACCTGTTGGTGCCTTAAAAAGGAGACTGCTGTCAAAGCTCTCAGGCCCTGCTTGCACGCTCCTAACCAGCCACCCCCCGTGGGCCTCCCTTTAATGTGCCCATGGCCCAGAACCCCATTTCAGCACAGTCCCTTCTTCAGCAATACCATACTAGTCTCCATCTCACACAGCCTGGTCCTGTCTGGCCATGGGACTTACTGAGCCAGGCCCATGTCCAGGCCTGACCTTATGCTCCAGGCTGGTGCTAAAGGTCAAAGGAAGGAAGCTTCACTTCATGTAATAAGTTACATAATTATTAGCACTATGTTAGTGGCAGCAATACTGAAGTCAGTGCTGCTTCTGCTAGGATATAATTGATGGTTTTAGTGGGGGAGTCTGTGTAAAAGACCAAAGTGACATAGTTCTCCCTAAGCGAGGTTACTGTATAAAACAAACCCAAGTCCATGAAAAACCCAAGTCCACTGAGCACATCACTGAAAAAAAAAAAAGAAAAAAAAAAAGTTTTCAAAGGTATTAGGAGGTAATTGTGGTTTTACTCGGGTGGACAGCTGAGCTCCACAGCTGCTATCTCACTCCCCCTCCTCAAAGAGGAAGGGGGAGAAAATATGATTAAAAGGCCTCAAGTGTTGAGATAAGGACGGGGAGATTGCTCAACAATTATCATGATGGGTAAAACGGACTCAGAGTAGGGAGATAGTAAGATTTATTGCCTATTACTAACAAGCTAGAGAAGTGAGAAATAAACAAAACAACACAAAACAAAACAACACAAACAAACAAAAACACCCCCTATATATCTTCTTCTACCTCCTCCCCCCAAGTGGCACAAGGGAACAGGGAATGTAGGCTGTGGTCAGTCTATAGCACTTCATCTCCACTGCTCCTTCATGGTCACTCTCTTCCCCTTCTCCAACGTGTGGTATCTCCCACGGGATGCTATCCTTCCAAACTGATCCTCCATGGGCTTCACACAGGCATCAGCTCTTCAAGAACTGCTCCAAATATGGGTCCATACCACAGGGTCCATCCTTCAGGAGCACGCTGCTCCAACCTGGGTCCCTCATGGGCAGCAGCTCCTGCCAGGTCACCTACTCTTGCGTGGACCTCCACGGGCTACAGGTCCAGCCCAGAATCTGCTCTGGCGGGAGGCATTCACAGGCCGCAGTCTCTGTCAGTGCAGGTCCACCTGCTCCACCGTGGTCTCTTTCATGGGCTGATGCATGGAATCCTGCTCCACTGTGGTGCACCATGGGCTTCAGGGGGACTACCTGCTTCACCATGGTCCTCACTACAGGCCACAGGGGACTTCTGCTCTGGCATCTGGAGCAACTCCACCCTTCCTTCTTCACTGACCTTGGCATCTGCAAGGCTGTTTCTTACTCCTCTCTCTTTCCCAGCTGCTGTTTTACAGCTTTTGTTTGTTTGTTTGTTTTCTTAAATATGCTCTCACAGAGGCACAAACAACATCACTTATTGGCTCAGCTCGGACCAGCGGTAGGACTCTTATCTAACATGGGGCAGCTTTTGAATTCTCACAAAAGCTACCCCTATGTCTCCCCTCCTCCTCTCCCCCCCCCCCCAAAAAAAAAAACAAAAAAACTTGCCACGTAAAACCACTACAGTAACATGATAAGACAGCAATAACATTTCTTACAAGAAAATAATTCTTTATTTGAAAGACATTGGAGAAAGCAGAATAGTGATTTTTGAAAGCAAATCTAGGAATTTTAAGGCAGTCACTAGAACTTATGTTTTAGCAGCAGCAGATGAACTGGTATTTTCAAGTTTCTTAAGGATGCATGTTTCAAGACCTTTTTGAGAAGTGAGCAGTATTCTAGATTGTTTTTTCTGACCAAGTAGCAATTTGATCTCTTAAAAGACAACAGCAAATGTAAACCCATTACTACTGCCAAGAAAATCAGCAGATATTTTCCTTCATATGCTGAATATTAAAGATTTTGAGTGCTTCAGTTTTCATGGTGTTATGAATAATATAATTAAGCCTTTTACATTAACAATGTAAGTTAGAAATTTCTCCTTTGCTGTGGATTGATATGTTTTTGTCCACCTAACATTGGTATGCAGATTGCTGTAGGAAGGAAGGGTTATAAATAAGGATTTCTATCCATCTAATTACTTTAATGGATTTGTGATGAAATAGTTGACCTTTTGTGCTTGGTTCTCCCTTCATATTCAAAATTGACAGCTCACTCTGATGTTTATCAGCCATGGGGAAAATAAGTTAAGATTTCAATTAAAAGCATGCAGTGTTGGCTAATCTATGGATCTTATATTAGTAACACTGCATACTTTCCTGCTAGAGAATACATGTCAACTTTGAGCTGAAAAAAGTTGTATGGCAAGTCTCTGGAGGTCTTTAAAAGGAGTTTAGATTTAGAGCTTAGTGATATGGTTTAGTGGAGAAGTTGTTAGTGTTAGGTCAGAGATTGGACTAAGTGATTTTGGAGGTCTCTTCAAACACATAAGGTTCTGTGATTCTGTGATATCTGAAGAAGTAGAACAATTAAATATCTCTTAAAAATTACTGTAAAAAAAAAAAAAAAAAAAAAAACTGTTAGTCTTTGGGCACTTTTTTATATATACCTTCAAATCACATCTAGTAAGTAGCACTACTTCTTCAAGTCAAGGATTACAAGATATTTAGAATAACCTAATTTTTACATTCTCACTCTTGGGCTGCATGAGAATAGTGATGCCTTCAGCTGCCTACACTGTGCTCTCTAAGTGTTATTTTTCTGATGAAGCTGGCCAAAAACTTCTTTTTATTAGGCAGAAAGATTCCACAAATCAGTAAAGTGTTAAACACATTACTGGTGTTAAAAATAGGAGTGCACAAAGGTAATAAATACTAAACTAGATGGAATAAGCTAAATTAAAAACTTCTTTTGATATTATTTGTAGCTAAATTTTCTTTCAGAAAGCTTATGAGAAGTTTTCAATTTTTTTTTTTTTCTTTTTCTTTTTTACATCTAACATGTGATTCTCATGACGTGGGTTCAGTGAATCTGAAAAAAGCTTCAAAGCACTTAGTGAATAATCAGTTTCCAAATCCTGTTCTAAGGCAGAAGCATATCCTAAATAGTTGTAATCCATATGTGATATTAATGTGTTTTGATAGAGAGCATGCTAAATATTCTGATAGAAAAAATATGACAAAGTAATCTCAAAGCACTTTTCTTGGATTAAAATGACTTTAATTAGGATGAATGTTCTATAAATAGATTATATTATTACATTTATTATTATTATAATTACAGCTGTAAACATTATGTAGCTGAAAGTGCACTAATTTAAAGCCTTTTTTTTTTTATCTGGTGGATGTTATATGTTGGATGCAAAGTGGGAATAATTGGGCATATATTGAATCATCTATTTGCTGCATTGTAAGTATGAATTGATAGTGAGATGGAAAATAGATTGCTTTTTCAGTAGGAAGAGAAACAGTGAAAATCATTTTTATATTATTCAAAATAATTCCTCATAAAAATTCATGACATTTAAATTAACTCTAACAGTATAATATTCCAAAGACACTGATTCATTTGCTAATAGCCGCTGGAAATATTCTTTACTATCTTTCAGTTGAAGCTTTTGTCTTCAAACCACTTTCTCTTTGTTAGTCTAAAGGAAAACAAAATGTATCCCCCCCCCCCCCCCTTTTTTTTTTAATCGGTATTTTATTTTTTCATATCTATCCATGGCATTCTATGTTCCCAAATTTGCTGCTTTATGTGATCAGATTGCTGAGAGAAAAGCAAATGCTATAAGTGAGGGGCTACTCTGGATTTTCAAATTCAATTATTGTGTATCTTCCTTGAACACTGAACTACTGAAAACTTCAACAATACAATTTTTGGATTGAAGGTTTACATTTTCTTGATGAAGTCCTGCAAAGTCAGTTGTTGTTTTCCAAGGAAAGATTGTCCAAATAGATTAAGTTTCTCCATTTCTCATACTATCAAATCTTTGGTGAAAAAGATCAGTTCTGCCAGATGCAAGATTAGTCCTGCAGGTCAAGACTGCCAGAATGCTTTCCTTGAGAACTTTCAGTTTCTAAATCATTCCCCATTGCTGCTTTGGAAAAAAAACACAAATCTTTTCATATTCATTCCTCTGCAATATGCTTTGAGAAGGAAGGACACAAACAAAGTTAGATTGATTTATTATGAGACAACTAAGACAACAGACATCGGAACAAGTTGAAGTGTTCACATCTCAGCTACTTCCCTTACATTCCTTTTAAACTCAGTGGCAAAAATTAGCTATTTAATGGGCATGTCCCTTGCCCTGTTACTCTTTCTCTTCACTACACGTAAAGTGAACCTGGCCTCCACGGGTCATACGTACACATCCAGACTCCAGCTATTTAAAATGACATTCACAATGAGGGTTGCAGTGTTTTTGTTTGGTTTTGTTCGGTTTCAACATTTTTTTTCTGCCTATTTTGTTGCATTACTTGTTATTTTGACTATTAAAATGAAATCTCTGACAAGTAAACTAAACCACAGGCAGTTGGAGGTGCGAATAGGAGGATCAGATGTATTAACAAGTTTTTGAGAAAGTCTACCAGATTCTACATTTTTCTTTGTTAAATTCTCTTTAATTGTTTTTAGTTATAGTTAATTAAAGATCATCAGTAAAACATAATTTATTGACATTTTACTGTGTTGCAGTAGCACTTCATTGCCCTGCATGAATATCTTATCAGCACAAAATTTATCAACAAGTGGCATCTTTCTCTCTGGTTATTGACACTCAATTGTCTTGAAGTATTCTAAAAAAAAAAAAAAAAGTGCAAAAAAAGCAGAAAACATAATTGTTTTGAAAATACCGGGGAAACAACAGTGATACCATCCAAAGTTTATAGAGTAAAGGTATGCTTTTTCATAAGCTTAGAAGAATGAACACTTCTAAAGGAACTAATTAAAAGTCGCAATGAAAAACAAAAATGAACAAAACAAAATTAAACAAAAACAACATATTAGCATTCTTAGTGGCATTTGAACAAGCACGATAGCTAGCAAAAATATCTGAATGAAGGTCACACTTACAAATATTGTAAAATAGACTAAATTTTAATCTGAGAGTTGAGAAAAGTCATTGATGTAGATACTGACCAGTAGTCCCACAGAAAAATAAATAAATAAATAAATAAATAATTAGATATCACCCCAAGAATCAGAAGCTTTCATTCTCCATAGATTTCAAATTACAACGAATGTTTTCAAAGAAGTTTTGAGTGACGGATTCTGCAAATTTGCTTTGTCATCTTACACCGTTTGGAGATATAATGCATTCTGGTAAAATTATGTAGTACTGTTGATGGAACTATTTTACCTTTTGAAACAAATCTATCTAATTAAATAAAACAGGATAGTATTGGTAATTTACATTTGTACCTGTGGACTATACCTAAGGGACATATGTGCTAAGGAGCATGTACTGTTCTGGCAGAAAAAATACCTCTTTTTTCAGAGTTAGCTTGGTTTTACCATAGCACATATGAAATAGCTGACATAGCTGTAAATAGCTATTACAGATTAAATTAAAATTATTTTCTATCATCTCAAAATTCATATATATGGTTCTTCTAATAGAATTTAAAAAATGTAATCAGTAGAAGACTGTTTCTCTATTACCTGTGGTGCTGTTTTTCCTAGTTGTGTTGAATCTGATCAAAGAAACACTGGACAGCAGCATATACTGCAAAATAATAAAAGCGGTATAAATAATTTAATGAGTTGACACAGATTCATTAAAAAGTTACCAAAACCTCATAGTCTGCTGTTGGAAATCACATTTAAGGAAATGTGCATTTATAAGAAAAAACATAGTCTTAAACCTGTCACACTATTGTTAAGATGACTGTAATTACGGTAGTTCTAGTGCAAAGAATTTCATGCATGCAAATTTCAAGCTGCAGATTTTCATGCATGCAAACATTTGGATTAGGAAGTGGGTTTTGTTTTCAGGTAAACCTCATTTCTGCTCTAGTTGTCAGTAATGATCACAAGCTACAGACTTTCAATAAAAAACACAAGACATATTTGTTTACAATATTTATTAGCCATTTCTAGTTATGTCTTATCAGAGAAACCTTACTCAGATACAGCATACTGATTGTACTGGGTCTGGCTGGGATGTTAACTTTCCCTGCAGCAGCCCATACAGTGCTGTGTTCTGCACTTGTAGCTGGAACAACAGTGTTATCAGTGTTACTGTGTCTGCTGTGTTTTTGTGTCTACTGCTGAGCAGTGCTGGCACAGCATCAGGACTCTCTCTAACCCTCCTAGGGGGTGGGCAAAAAAGTGAGAAAAGAAACATCACCAGGGCAGCTGACCTATGGATATTCCATACCATATGATGTCACACGCAGCAATAAAAGGTGGAAACAGAAAGAAGAGGGGAGGGGTGGGCTCTCGTTGTGAAAATGTCAGTCCTCGTCCTGAACACCAGCTATGTGTGTTGAGGCCCTGCTTCAAGGACGTGGTCAAGCATCACCCATTTGTGTGAAGTAGAGAGTAATTTCTTTCCTCTGTACTTCCACATAGCCTTTTTTTTTTTTTTCTTTTTTTCCCTTTCCCCCTCCCTTTTCCCCTTTCCCCATTTTTCCCTTTTAGTTACATTGTTTAGTTAATAATAATCTTTCCTTAATAACAATAATAATATTTTTTTTCCTTTAATTAAATTATCCTTATCTCAACCCGTGAGCTGTTATTTACTTTACTTCTTCCCCTCCTCATCTAAGGATGGGGAATGAGAGAGCGGTTGTGGTGTTTTGCGGCCTAGCACGGTAAAACCACCACACAGATGAAAATGACAAATCAACCAGAGTTAGGGTGAAATTTCACACTGATCATGAATCCCAGCCAAATAAAACAATTATAGAATGAAATATCGGAAAACATCTTGTGTAGTACTGCCATTACTATAGGACCTTTTCACCATGGAAAATAACTTCTGTATCCTTTCCTTCTCTTTCTTCCCACAATACTTCAAATTCATGGAACCTAAGATCATGTTGGTTTTGTTGTTCTTTAAAACTCTTCATTAATCAATGTAAGCAATCATTCCTCATTTAACTAGATAATAAGATATGTTTTTTTTAATTTTAAAGTGAAAAAAAAAAGGAAAAAAAAAGTCTTCTGGAGTTGATGAGGTAGCACACAGCACAGAACAAGTTCACCAAGCTCCCTGCATGTACTATTTTGGCAAAAGGAAGTTGTCAAAATTATTTCAGAGTTCTTGAATCCTATTTACTGGTGTACTGGTGTAGCTGATTGCATTGCATTAACACATTATTTTTTAAAGTGTTAGTGCTTCAATTAGAATGTGTGTGATGTATGCAAAGAAACTGGAGAGTTAGAAACAGCCTAAAAATTAGAAAGATGACATTAACAAAAGCTACATTTTGATTTAAACTTCTGCAGAAAGTGAGACCACATACTACAACTAGAGATTTCAGTATGGCTTCTGTTTATTTTTGTCTAGCAATGTTATATTTTGGCAAAACTTAGGCAGCTTGGAGTGAGTCTCACTGTTCTTGTTCTTCTTCTCTCTGTCATCCTTCTAACTACTTAGCCCTCCAAATTCCTCTGGCTTCTGCATCTCATAGAAACATAGAATGGTAGGAAGGAACACTCAAATATCATCTCTTCCAACACCCCTGCCATGGGCAGCGTTGCTTTCCACTAGATCAGGTTGCCCAAAGCTTCATCCAACTTATCCGTGAACACTTCTACAACTCCTCTGGTCAACCTGTTTCAGTGCCTCACCAACCTCACAGTAAAAAACTTCTACCTTATGTCTAATGTAAATTTATCATTTTTTAGTTTAAAAACTTTACCCCTTGTCCTGTCCCTACAGGCCCTAATAAAAAATGTCTTTCCATCTTTCTTATGAGCATTATTATCAATCAAAAGGCTGCAGTAAGGTCTCCCCAGTGCCATCTCTTTTCCAGGTGAAAAAATCCCAGCTCTCTTAGCCTTTCTTCACAGTCCTCTGATGATGTTTCTGGACTCACTGTAACAGATCCATGTCTTTTTTGTACTGAGGTACCATTGTTGGAAACAGTGCTTCAGGTGGGGTCCCCCAGGAGTGGAGTGTGAGAAACACCTCCATCAATCTACTGACTACTCTCTTGTTGCAGTCCAGGATATAACTGGCTTTCTGAGCTACAAATGCATGTTGACATCTCATGTCCAATTTTTCATTCACCAGAATGTCAAAGCGGTCTGCAGGGCAGCTCTCAATTCATTCATCACCTAGACTGTATTGATACCGGAGATGTTCCTGACCCAGGTGAAGGACCTTACATTTGGCCTTGTTGAATTTCCTGAGGTTGACAAGGGCCAATTTTTCAAGCCTGTCATGTCCCTGTAGATGGCATCCCTTCTAACATATCACTAGTTTGTACTACTCATCTTGGTGTCTTCTGCAAACTTGCTGAGTATGCACTAAATCCTACTATTTCAATCATTAATGAAGATATTTAATAGCGTTGTTCCCAGTACATACCCTAGAGGGACATCATTCATAACAGAGGGACTTGAAGCATCTTGCCCTCCATTCTTCTGCATCCCTCTGACTGGAAGCTGTTCCTGCCTCACCACCTCTCCAACAGGCTGCTTATGCTTCTTTTGGCCTCTTTTTGCACTCATCCTAATGATATAAAGCCTGATACCAAACTTATCAGGTCAGAAGTACCTAGTTAGCTCAAACTTAACTAGGAACTGTAGTATGTGTTGTTTCAGAAGTTGGCATGTACTTCCAATTAAAAAACAAAACAAAACAAAACAACAACAACAAAAACAAATAAAAGAAAAAAGTATTTCGTAGTACAATTTTGAAAGAAATAATGGTTATTTTGCTCTCCTCTGCCTTGATAATCTGTAATTTGGCATGGTGGTAAATAAATTACATGTAATGGATGATACTTTTTTTGTGTGTGTTTTTGTTTATAACTTTATATATGCATACTACTTATTGTTTTTGTTGTGCGCCTGCCAACACACAAGGAGAAATAATGCTTATTATTCTTAGCTTGTTTGCTGCGT
This sequence comes from Anas acuta, assembly GCF_963932015.1. Taxonomy (NCBI): domain Eukaryota; kingdom Metazoa; phylum Chordata; class Aves; order Anseriformes; family Anatidae; genus Anas; species Anas acuta. Next base: position 13,455,257 of record NC_088979.1, read on the forward strand.
GCTAGATCTGGCAGAACCCTAGAAAGATGTAACTCTCCTATGAGCAAGATAATATGAGAGATTTTTATGGAAGGATAGCAGAGCATAAGAGACAGTAAAGAAGGAGTGCTGGGTGGCAGATTCAAGATAGGATAAAAAAAAGCCTAAATAGGATAAATAAAAGCCTAGCTGCTTTCATTCTCAGTGTGTCATTGAACTGGGAAATACAATATTGAAAACAAAAAGAAAACTTATAAAAAAGTATGTTTATATAGAAAATGTTGGGTGTCTCTGCCACTCGCTTTCTGAGCTGGCAATAGGAACCAGGAAGCTACATTAAGTGGCCTGTCTAGCTACAAATTAGAATTATTAGTGTGATTATTTCATTTCTAATTACTAATCTCTGTTTCAGTGCTAATGAAACAGAGCTCTCAGATATACATTTCTCAGATTGTCTAGTTTACACAGGAAACTTTCCTTTCTATTTATTGAGGATGAATGTTTCATAATTTTCCCAGTGAATTGACAAAATAATTACTTGAATGTTCACAGACTAGAATGGCTGATATATTCATGATCATTATCTACGAAACTATCTTCTACTGTCAACAAGTGGATTACATAGATTAAAAGGTCTTCAGGAACTACAGTTTCATTACTGACATGCATATGTTAAATAGTATACTTAACAATCCAGTAAAATTTCAGTCACACAGTGTTTACAAGATTTGCTGAAAAAGTACTGCCACAAAGTATTCCCAAATACATGTCCTTTGCCATAGGGTAAACAGCACAGAGCTAAAATACCATGCTGAAAATAGAAAAGTGCCTATATTTGCAGAAAATACTCAGGGAGCACTACATTCATTATAGATGTGATTGCAATCATGTTTCCTTTGGAAATCTTATTAAGGTTTATGATGCTGTCTTGTAAAGTTTGGACCAAAGGTAGGTCTGCATTCTTTTATTAAACAGTAAAATTCCTTCCAGTGTACATTTTTTCTGTGTTTGTGTGCATTGTGGAAGAATGTCTTTCCAAGAGCAATCACCACTGTTTATACTTTTGGGGTGAAAAGCTGTGGATATGGATTCTCTGGAACAGAATAGATATATGTCTGCTAGAATTATATAATAGTTAACTTTAGTTAACTTTTTGTTTGTTTGTTTGTTTGTTTGTTTTAACTTACACAGGAATTGTTTTGTGAAACCATACTTTTTAATGTAGCATTTTCCTTCTGATTCCTTATGTGTCTCAGGTAGATTATAAATTGCTTGCTCACCTTGCATTAAGAGCTGAAGGATATGTATGCATTTACAAGACAGAGCAGAGATGTGATTATTTTTTCAAAGCAAGAGTCCCTTTCACGGTGCCTTGTGCCCTTATTTACAGGTTCAATATGGCTACATCCCAATTCCATGTAGAGAAAAACAGGATTGCTTCCCAATCTGCCCATTTCCCGATATTCTGCAGAATTTCCAAGGTATCAGCACTTTGGAGGATATCAGAGGATCTGAGCTGTGAAGATATGAGGACCTTCACAGTGCACAATGCCCCCTTACATTACAACTATCCTGCCACTAGGACTGCTACATTCACCACTGAGCATTTTCATCCTTTGATGGAAATGGGTTAGGAGAGTTGGGTCCCTTTCCTTTATGTCTGTATTCCCCATGTTCTTTGCTTATAAGGAAGATGTCAATTCTGTGATGAGCACTTTGCATGATAAGTTTAAATGTTGATATTTCTACTGCAGTTCATTCATCTAAAATCATTTGTGTTTGTAAAGCAAACAAATGATTTTGTTCATAAGATAAATTAGTATTTGGTGAGACCAAAATAAGCAAAACATATTTACAAGAAAACTAAATAGCCTTTGTATACTGATCTCAGAGAAATCAGCATGAAAAGAACTGATTTTAATGATGATAGATTTTAGTATGATATTGTAAAGGTTTTTTTAAAAAAAAAATATTTGCTGGAAGTTATGTTAGAAAAACTAAAACACCTAAATATTGAAAAATGTTTAAAGAATAAATTAAATGACAATCAGAGTGTTTTTGTGTGTGTGTGTTTTGTTTTGTTTTGTTTTGTTTTGTTTTGTTTTCAGTTATATTCCAATGATAAACTTACAAGATTTCCTATAAGATATGCTGTCATACTACATTGTAATTAATCATGACGATCTTCTATCTTCACTTTCTTTGTGGGCCAAGGAATATGATGTAATGTATATGGGATATATAACAACATAATATACTTCATAAAATGTTTTATTAGACCAGTACGAAAAACACAGTTATCCTTATTTGTGACCTTTCCATCTGACTGTCAAAACTTGTATTTAAATCCTAATTTTAAATGAGATACTGCATCAATATATAATATACATATTTGTAGTTTACATAGAAGAAAATAGATATTTTCAAATGCTGTTTATTTGCTTTTGCCAAACTCCAGCCTCTAATAAAAGGTAGAAAATGGGCATTCTTAACATCAGAGACAATAAGCAGTGCAGTGGAATGACCTTTTCCCAAATCTGTAAGACTCTCAGTGTTCACTGTCACTATCTTGACAAAGTAAAACACATATTTCTCTAATTTTAAACCATTTGCAATATAGAATTGTCCGATCTATAGTTATTTATGCTTAAATTTTTCTAAAAGCTCTCTAGCATTTCCATGGACTAATATTTCAAAGAGATTTTATTTCAGTTGATTGAGCTACCACTCAAAGTTTTTGAAGAGAACACTCATAATTTTTTTATTTTTCATGTTATGCCTACATGTATATGAAGAATGTCTGATTTATAAATATTTATAATCAGTAGAGAACAGACGACTTGTTTTTTTTTTTTGTTTCTGCCAACCAGTTCTATTTTGAAAAATCAGTTGCTTCATAAGCTTTTGATATGCAGTCTGACTTCTTTTTCTCATCTGTATCAGTGTTTTTAAAAAACGTTCTTCTCACCTCCTAAAGATTTTGGTTCTTCAGCTGTTGTATGTAAACAACTATTGATTTCAATAGAAGTTCTGATTGCTTGATTCCTGCAGTGATATTTAATCTATTATAATAATGTAATTTATTTATCTTATATTTGGCATCAGACAGGAACTAAAATCTTCAGCACTACCCAATATTTTTAGACACTGAAATTTTAAGTATAAGTAAAAGCTGCAGAAGGAAAAAAAAAAAAAAAAAAAAAAAAGGAATTAGCTTTCACATATGCATCTTTGTGAGATATTTCTGCAAACATGTAGTGTCAGACTTTTTAGCTAACCCATGTGATTTGCAGAGTATTGTTGAAAGGAGGAACATATTTAGCATATTTAGATACAGCTAGTAGTTCTGCACTGCATATACAAAGTAATGTACAGCAGTGAAGGAAAGACAATGGGCTGGCAGGCACTTCTGTACTGGTGACTTAGGTTCGTAGAAATACAATTAAAAATATTGAATATGCATATTACCATAAGTAATAAATTTAATAGCTATCTTTTTATATATACATATATTGTTTTGAAACTACAGGAGAATTTTCTGTCTTAAAGCTTTATGCTGCTACTCATTTCAGTCTAGAATATGAGTCCTTCTTGCAGTCCATAGTGTCTTTGATAGTCCTTTCAGGGATAAAAATTCTTGATTTACCTTTAAATTTTTAACATGACAAATGTAAAAATAAATAAATAAATAAATAAATAAATAAATAAATAAATAAATAAATAAATAAATAAATAAGAGAGATTTTCTTATTCCATTCTTGTTCCATATCTTGTATACTGGGTAATTAAAATATTATTTTGATAAATTATAGATTCTTACCTTTATTCAGTCAGTGTTGACTTCTTATTTGTTAGTGAGGTTTGTTTGTTTGTTTTTTTCAGAATATTCAGAAGCTGTTCCTGGCCTCCCCACTTCATATGCTGCTATTCTCAGAATCAAATCTGGTAGTTCATCTTTAGCCTCATTTAACTCAAAGAACAGACCACGATTAAGCAGTCCTTCATTAGGAAGTGTATCTTCACCAGGCTGGAGAGGAGCTGCACAACATTATCACTCCCCAACAAACCTTTACCACTTTTCAGAGGCCTTCAAACATGATGGTAAGTCTAGTTTCCTTCTCTGATTCTTCGAAAAGCCCATGCTTATGTCTGGCCAACACAATTTTTCAAACGCAGTATGTTTCTTATCAGTTTAATTCAGCATTTCTCAAAATTAATTTTGAATTTTATTAAACAAAGTAGAAATGGGCATCTTTCCCTTGAGATTCTTCCAATTAGCCATAAAGTCACCGGCTAAAATATTTCTTAAAGATTACTATACGGAACTGTTTTATACAGTTTTTGCTACATGAAAGTAGCAAGCTAGTGATTTGAAATTCCATTACAGCACAATTTGATCTGTGCAACTAGTATCTGTATATTTGAGAAGCAAAGTAATAAAATGTCAGACTCTGTCAGTCTATATATATATACATATATATATTATTTGGAATTTTTCTAATTTAATCAAGAATGATAGTAACATAAATTAATGATGAATAGTAAATCTTATAAAATTACTTTTTCTCTAAATTGTCTGCTTTGTATAGTCAATTCTGTTATATGCATAGCTACACTTATGGTGCAATATGGTTTCATTTACCTTTAAATACAATAATTCAAATAATCTGTATTTTCTCATATTTGGGTACATTTAAAGAATCTGTGTTTCATTAGTATTTATTTAATTATATTTACCTGAATTATGTAAGAAGAAAAAAGAAAAGATGAGAGAGAGAGAAAAGGAGAAAGTGAAGAAAGAAGGAGAGGGAGAGGGTAAAAAAAAAAAGACCACAGATCAACAACATTCATGCAGTATAATGATTGTGGTTACAGGATTACAGCTTCATTCAATAGGAGACACATTTATTTGTTTGTTTGTTTGTTTGTTTGTTTTATGGAAAGTACCTTGCATGCATTGAAAGATAATGGTACATGTTTTTTTTTTTTCCTGTGAACAGAAGTGGCTTATGTATAAACATGAACATGTTTCCTAAATGAAGCTTTATCTAGCAGACAAACAACTTGAATTAAGCAACCAGATAAATTTTGTTTCATAGCATTTCTGTTGCTGGTGCAGTTTTTTACATTTCTCTGTTTTCTGCGATATTGTTTGTAACCACTGACTACACTAAATTCAGTTATTGTCCATGCACCAGACATTGATGAAACCTCCCAGGCAACCTAGTATGTGCAGGTGAAAAACAAAGTTCAAGATTAGAAGCAGTGTACTATCCTGGTCTTCAACATCATGAGTTAGAGACCAAAGTAGAAGGAAATGGTAGCTGTAAGGCAACAGAAAAGAGACTTTAGGAATAATGTAATATAATATGAAACTATAAAGCATTTTATTCCTAATTGACCCTGATTTTTCCATTGTTTTCCTCTGGAAAACAGATTACTATGTTTAAATTTGATATGAAGTTTGACTGTTACATTTGAATCCTTTGACAAAGCTGAAAAAAATGTATACTTATCACTTTCTAAGAAAATAAGAGATGGTCTAGTGACCCTTAGGGTGCATTCTACCACCTAAATCCTTTGAATTTCCAGGAGATATACTGAGATTGTGCCTGGTATTGGTCAGCAATTGTGACTCTTCTCAATATACAGAGACCACATTTTCACTTTGCAGTTTAGCTTCTTCTGTTTTGCAGCAGAAAGTGAAGAACCACTAACTGGAGTTAAAATTTAAAAAGGGTCATAACTCGTAAGCCCCAGTGAACAGAGCACTTCACTCAGAAGAGGGGAACCTTAACTCTTTCTTTCAAGGACTGCATAAAACTGTCCCAGGAATTACTCCATTACTTACAGGCCTTTGTATATCCAGCTGAGTAGAAGCAGACAGTTGCACAGACAGGTAAATATGAAGCACCTGAGTAATATTTTAAGAGCCCTTGATTATCTGAAGCACCTCCATGGCACAGACACAGGTATGAATTAGGACTTGAAAGAGACTATTGTACTTCAGGTACAACAGGAGTGAGGATCCTTTGTAAGGAGACTGGGCTCTGTAGGATATTCTGCATCATCGTAGAGGGTGAGAACATCTATATTCAGGCAGCTGAATCCATTTTTTTCTAAACCTCTCTTAGTTCATGATATGGTATATTTTCTGTTAATTACTTATGTCTGAGATAAATATTTAACATTTAGAAAACAGAAATAAATTTACTTCCTCAATTATCTGTTTTCCCATTGACTTGAACTAAGTAAAATAAGTAAATTTATTGAGTTCAGTTTGGTCTTCAGACTTATTTAAGATTCTAAAGCTCTTGAAGAAAAAATATTTTAGTTATTTTCCTAATAATTTTAGTTATTCCTATTTCCTTTAGTTATTTTCCTACTTTTATGTGATAACTGATAAAGTTGGGTGATGGTATTTACTAGCCAGGGCATTCTAAATAAGGAAACAGTACAGCTCATGTGTAGTCATAAGGTGCCTGCAACAAGTGACAGAACATTAATAATGGGGTGGGAGGGACATATTTTATGTTATTACAATTGAGAACTTGCATAATTCAAACATCTTTTATGTGGCATACACTTAGGAGCCAGATTTGTCATAAGAAATGACAGAATACTCTTATTAGCAGCCTAAGTATAGGGGTTCTCAAGGGACTTAATTGATTTCCCAGCAGACATGCTCAGAGGCCTGACATGGCTCTTAATAAAGCTCTTCTTATACTGACGTTATGCTATTTAATTTGCACTCGCAGTATATCAGTATGGTTTTCTTGATATCACAAATTAAAAGAACTCTCCTGCAGCTCACTGCTGAATTTAAACTATATAGAATTACTTAGCGTAAACATGCAGTTAAGGCAATGCAGTCCTCTTCAAGCTATGTATCAATGCATAAAGTCATGACTAAAGAATTTGTAGAAAGTGCACATTCATGAAGCGCATATTCATGCGATACTCGAAGAATCATAAAATTGTAAACTCAGTTGCAAACAAATTTTCTTACTGTTCCTAAAACTTTTGGAAACACAACAGTAAATAAATATTTGAAATTAACTTTGAATAAAGACTATCCTTCTATCTATGGTTTGATATCTTTTAGAAGAAAAGAAAGAGGAGGGTCTACCTCACAACAGAAAATGTTTGAATCAATGAATTTCAAAATGAGTCAGTTTTTTGTTGAATTTGAGTTCCTAGTTCCACATCGTCTGCTAGGTACTCTCAAACTACCTAAATAAGATAAAAAAGAAATAGTATTTTTTATAAAAGTGTGTGGGGAACAGAAAATCTTCCCTTGAGAAATTAAAATAGTAAACTGAGATATACCAATGAATCATAGAATAATTTGGATTAGAAGGGATCTTAAAGCACATCTAATTCCAAACCCCTGCCATGGGTAGGGACATTATCTGGTAGACCAAGTTGCTCAAAGCCCCATCCAGTCTGGCCTTGAACACTTCCAGGGATGGGGCATCCACAGCTTCTTCAGGCATCTTGTTCCAGTGCCTTACCACCCTCAGAGTAAATAATTTATTCTTTATACCTAGTCTAAATCTACTCTTTTTTAGTTAAAAAATATTACCCCTTGTCCTATCTTTACAATCCCTGAGAAAGAGTCTCTTTCCTGCTTTCCTGTAGAACCCCTTTAGGTACTGGAAGGCCACTGTAAGATCTCCTTCTCCAGGCTGAACAACCCCAACTCCCTCAGCCTGTGTTCACAGAAGAGGTGCTCCAACCCCTTGATTCATCTTCATGACCCTACTCTGGACTTGTTCTAACACATCCATGTCCTTCTTGTGGTGGGGGCCCCAGAGCTGAACATAGTACTCCAGGTGGGGTCTCACAAGAGCAGTGCAAAGGGGAAAAAATCACTTCCCTTGACCTGCTGGCACACTTCTTTTGATGCAACCCAGAATACAGTTGGCTTTCTGGGCTGCAAGTGCACATTGTTGGTTGAGCTTCTCATCAACCAACAACTTCAGGTCTTTTTCCTCAGGGCTGCTTTCAATCCATTCTCCACTCAGCCTGTATTTGTGCTTGGGATTGCCTTGGCCAAGATGCAGGCCCTTGTACTTGGCCTTGTTGAATATTGCTGACCATATGGAAAAGCCCCAATAATTATTACAATTGCTCACCACCCACTGACTGATGCCCATTCCATCCCCGAGCAGCAGCCCACACACGCCCTGGACAGTCACCCCATATAATTGTTCAGCATGACGTCATATGGTATGGGACATCCCTTTGGCCAGTTTAGGCCAGCTGTCCTATTTCTGTCTCTTCCCAGCTCCTTGTGCACCCTCAACCTCGTTGCTGGCAGGGCAATATGAGAAGCAGAAAAGTCCTTGGGATAGTCTAAACATCAGCTAAACAACAATAATCTAAACAACAGCTAAAACATCAGTATTATTCTCATACCATATAAAAACATAGCACTAGGAAGCTACTAGGAAGAAAACTAACTATCCCAGCTGAAACCAGGACAAAGGCCGAGCTCTCATCAGCTTGGGAAAAAAGGGCTGTCACTCAAATACAGTGGGAGAAACCCCATAAGTCAGGCCCATTGGGAAAATGGCTGACACAAAGAGTCCACTATCATTCCTGTCTGTGAGGACAGCCTCTTAACTAGGACTGTTCATCCTGAGGCCCTTTGCCCTATCCCAGGGCCAGGGCCGAGGGAAGTGGAATTCAGCATGAGGTTGCAGACAAATAAATGGATTGTCTAAACACTGGGGAGTAGTTTAGGTGTTTAATACACATAGCTCCACTTCAACTTTCAACTTTTAAAAAAACTAATATCCTATGGATATACATGAAACTGGCAGATATGACACTGGACCTGGAAAAAAAAAATAAAAATGCATGCCTCTAGATCAACCACACCAGGGCACCTCATATGGCACTAAATATTCATTTTAATTCTAGTGGTAATATCAAGAAGTCCGCTGGCTCCACCTACAGACAAGTAACTCACCGCTGTTGCACAGAGTAGGGCTCATCTGTTAGGGCTGGACTGTGCAGCAGCACTTCAGGGGTTGTGAAGACCCTCACCTGACCTGAACCTACACCAGAATAGAGCAGGGCTGACACAAACATGGCACTCTGCTGGTCTGCTCTCCCAGCAGTTTTGCCCAAGACAGTAGCTTGTAAGCAATCTCCCTGTCTTTTGATTGCTTGTAAGCAATCTCCCTGTAAAACCCATGAGCTTTTACATCCTATTTCTCCCCTTTATTGCTGAGGAGGGGCAGTGAGTGGCTGGTGGCTTGCAGCTGGCAGATGTCAACCCACCATAATATGTAATGTACTACAGTAATGCTTTTTGGAGAGTATGTACTGTAAATATAGAAGGTTTTGTTTGTTTGTTTGTTTTGTTTGTTTTATTGTTTTAGCTTATGAACTGTTTAATGCTTATAATTATGTAAAAATTTGAACAAATATATAAGCCTGCTTGCTTCTGTAAAGTAGTTCATATGTATAAATGTGGTCAAACAGACTTTATAATCAGGCACTCAGGCACTTTTTTTTTTTCTTTCTATTTTTGCTCAACAATCATGCATGTTTACTGCTATCTAAAAATCTGTCACCTTGGTTACTCATGGGATTAGCCTAAGGTCTCAGAAAACGTACTACAACAACTGTTCATGATAACACTGTGGTAAGACCCAGAGATGCACTTTTCAGGGAAGATTCTCAAAAGAAAAAAAAAAACAAACAAAAAAAACTTATGCAGTTTATTAGACCTGGGACTAACAACCAGCATTTATTAACCCTGATGTTGGCTTTCCCAAGCATAATAGAGCAGTCCTTCAGTATATTTTGTAAAAGTACACATGTGAATATTAATGTGCAGTTATGTGCAGTTATGCTATAGGCAGAGGAAATTGTATTTAGGTTTTTAATGGTGATTAAATGTGTTTAATATGTGATACAACACTAAAAGATAAATTAAGATATTCCCAGTTGTAATCAGGTGAAATTCATCTGGTACTCCACTTCAAACTGGAATCTTCAAGCAGATTGCAGTCAAGCTCTCCTAGGTATTTGCTGTTGTTATTAATGCCTCTATAACTTGGAATTCCTGAATAAGTGAACATTCTCAAACAACACACCAAGATTAGCAATTAAAACCAAAGATATTTAAAAGTGAGGTCTTAACCCGTGTGTATTTTTCAATTGTAAAACTTCATCGCCATCTACTCAAAAATCTCCAGTCCTTAAAAAACAGTGATAGATGAGATTCATCTGTTCCTGAGAAATCCCATACTGATCACAAAATATGTTTTTTCCAAGCACCTCAGGTTTTAGTCTACATATTATTCTCTCAGGTATAAATATCTGCCTCAGAAATGATAAAATTAATATAATGGGTGAAGAAGATATTCAAAAATTTAAATGAAATAGTATTGGTGAATTGAAAATTGAAAAGCACTATGAAAATTAAAGAATTTATAGTAGTTTGAAGCCATCTATCTCAACGTTGATTATCGACTCAATTCCCTTACCAATAAATTAAATATTTAAAATTATAAGTTAGGATTATGGTTCCTTATTTCTGTTCTTTAATATGAAAAGGTTGAGAACTGCTAGTAAGTAATTTTTATTAAAAATAAAAGTTTATCAGTTAGTAGGATGGCAAAACACAGTCAGAATTCCATTACACTTTTTCACGAAAATTCAGAATTTTATCCTGCCAAATGATAAGTCTCATAGTCTGTAGTATGAGTGGTGCCATGCACACACTTTTTTTTTTTAATTATTATTATTTATTATAAAAAAAATGTATTAACTATATAAGTTTAGGTATGAATTACACTGCTTGTTTTCAGAGATGTAAGGCTGTGAACCTGAGTACCTGAGACTCACCCCACCATGAAACTGAAACATCAGCAGTGTGCACTGGCTTCTGGGAATTATTAAGTCCCACAATTTCAATGTAATGTTAAACTCCCTACACAAAAATCAGAATACAGTTAGCCTCAATTGGTGTTTTAGTAGATTTTGGATAAGTTATGGATTTTCCATTATCTTCAATGGCGATTTTAAATATTGGCTAAAACATGTGCTCATCATTGATACAAATACTGAAGCCTTCACAAGGCTTTGTTTTATCTGAGCTTTTATTATCATTATGCATAAGAAGATTAAAACTTTAAATATATATATATATGTCATGCAGTATTTTAATTTCATATTTATACTTATTTGGAAATATTTAAATGAAATGTTTATATGTGCAGTATGTTCCCTTCACTTCTTTTGAAATATAGACAGGAGGTATAGAACCAGCATTGCTAGTGACACTAGCACCTAACTAGCATTGCATCATTTACTTTCTAGCAATCCTAGATTGTAACAAAATATTTTACCTACAGTGTCACTCCTAGAGAGAAGGTAAAACCATTAGTGCTCATCAATACTTCCAAGCTGTACACCTCTTAATCTGTGTGGGATAACAACTAAAAGCATTATTTAGTTTTGCATTTATTAATCAATTCTTACTATTGCTAAACCCTAGCTTGATGAATGCTCTGATTATTTACAAACAGATTCTCTCTGTTGCGATGTGAGAAGTACGTATCTGAATTATAAGATGCAAACCATACAATACATTGTAACCATAAAATGACAGGTAAAACTCTGTTCCCATACATTTCATTGCAGCTAATAGGACAAAATGACTATTCTCTTGCTCATCCAAATCCATAGGTTCGTGCTTTGAATTTGATGTGTATTATAAGACTAAATGATTCAAGAGTTTGGAGCAAGGCTAAGGTGATTAAAATTCCACAGTCTTCTACTGCATAGTGAGCATACATGTTCACAAACAGTCTACCTGCAACCTTTTACTTTTCTGAAGGTTACACTTCCCTCTGCACATTATGAATGAATTGGAGTCATAGACATATTGTCTGGGTCTATACAGCTTTTCTTATCCAGAAATGTTAATTCATATGAAGATACAATATATGACAAAATTAGAGAAGACAGTGAAAGAAAATGAAATGTCAGACTTTCATTTACATTATATAATAGTAGCAACCAGTTGCTGCTATTAATTTAAAAAGCATTTTTTTTCTTAGCATATCTTTGACATAAAGAGGAAATGTGTTTCAGTTCTGATATGAGCTTCTGAAAGCATCAAGATAATTTTTGTTTACCTTGCTTCCTATAAACAGAGTTAATTCCTCTAGCATTCTTAATTCTCTTAAACTGCTCATTAGGCTTCAGGCCAAAATATGTCTATTGGGAAAGCTATTTTAATGCACTGGCTTAGTGCACACCTTAAATCTTACTACTTCACTGTTAACATTAATATTTCTTTCTTACATATATATTAATTTTCTTTTAACTATTGCTTTTTAACACAGCGTCCGAGGTAATGTGATTCGAATCTCTAGATAACAAAGACAGTTTTTAATACTATCATCTAACTTTATAAATGCTAAAACACATTAATATTTATTCATATTTTCAAAACTTTTGCACTTCTATTTCCACAGAAAGTGTCAATTATGGGCCCGTGTTTGTACAAGAGCCAGATGATGTGATTTTTCCTACTGATTCTGAAGAGAAGAAAGTGTCTCTGAATTGTCAAGCTCATGGAAATCCTATCCCCACATACAGGTACATGTTTTAGAAGTTTTTGTATCTTTAAGAATATTTGGTCATAACAATATAACAGAAACACTTTAAAACTTTTGTGACCAAATCACATTCCTGATTCAATGATTTTTCTGATTCTGAATAAGCAAGAAAGATAAATGGGAGTAAGTAAAGGCAAAGCAATCTGTGAAATTTCAAATTATGTCATCTATGCATTGTATCTATCCATGTGAAGGGACTCCTTTTGCCTTGTTTTCTCACATATGACTGTAACAACTGACAAGATCAAAACCTTTAACTGATTTTTTTTTCTAAAGACAACATCTTTAAAGATGGGAAATACTATCCTGTTTTATGGGGAAAGCAGCCAAGAACAGGTAAATTAAATTACATGATTGTCTAATACAAGGCACCATAGTTCAGCCATGTCTGGAATCTTTTCACTTACAAGACCAGCATCTTACTCTTTTGCAACCATTTTCTCTTCCCTGTTTTCCCACATAGAGTGTTATTTGACAGTTAACTCATACAGATCTGTTATGTCACGTCTATGAGTCTGACAGTTCAGCATAATGGTGCCCACTTACAGGCGGAACCAGCATGCTGCAGTCACCTTACCCATTTGCTGTATCTGACTCTACTCGTATTTTTAAGAATTGCAAGTGATGTAGCAGGGCTGGGAGAACATATGGGTAATTATTTTTTCCAGACACCCTTTATATTTTCACACAGAATTATTCTTCACCTACTGAGGGAGAATAAGGACTCATCACCATTTTTTTTGTCTTATGTGACAGTCATTGATTCTTAGTTTTATTTTTTATCTATTACAATTATTTCACTTGTGGATTCTTTAGCATACTGGGTGAATTTTCCTTAGGCTTATTTGAGTCACAGAACTTGCACTTGCACTTCTATGGCACACATTCAAAGGCAGTACCCCCTTTAGATACCTCTACTACAACAGCACTGAATCTGCCTCAATGCAACAGATGTGATTCATTAAACTGATTTGTTAAGTGGCACAGACTCCTCAAACAACATAGACATGGCTAACATAGAACATAGGATTAGGAATGAGTGGCCAGAAAGTCTTCAAACTGGAATTGCCTGAACTCACTGTGGGATGAAAGACAGTGTTGCATTCCTTCTTACTGATAACCTCTGTGTAATTTCTATTGCATATTTATTACTTTGTTGATAAAAAATAATGTGTGCTAATTCTACACTCAGTTTAAGAGCTATCAGTCCATTCAACACCATAAGAGTCATGGGCAAAAGGTACAAATTACCAACAAAAGAGGGGAACCCTGTTCTCAGATCTCACAGACAACCTCATTAATACTAGAATCATAGAATGGTTTCGTTTGGAATGTACTTTTACAGATCAGATAATCTTTAGCTTAGCCATCACTACCATCTCTGCCATGGGCAGCGACAAATATTGTGGAAACATTCTCTTTTGGAAATCTATGGAGAATCTATGCCATCTCATTTCTTTCTTGGTCCAACCATTTTTACATTTTCCCAGAGGAATTCAATCAACAAACACTTTCAGCATATTCATTTCTTCAGTTCTCCAGAGATTCACTAGTACCAGCAGTCTCAGAAACAAGCTGACTTGACAGGTGTTCATGCAAGGAGAGCTTTGACCAGAAAGGTCTAATTCTAACAGCACTATTTAACTTCTCTTCCTTCTGTTGATACCACTTGTCCATACAGTGCATGCCATCACTACTATTCAGTGGAAGAAAAATAAAAGATATGCATGAATTTGTCAGGCATATACTGTTCTCAGGGAAGGTGAAGAATGAATTTAGCCTCAAAAATAAGATTATGGTAAAACAGAGGTTTGTTGTATTTATCCAATTTTTGCCAAGTGAAATATGGCGGAGATGGCATATTTCCATATCACCAAAGTCCCTATTGTATTATCTACAAGCACTGGACAATGGAGATCTTTATTTACCTGGGCTGTAAGGTCCATGCCACTAAGAATTCTTTTCATCCATAAACAAAATAGAGTGTAATTTTTCTTTTTCTATATTTCTTTTTAAGAAGTATGCAAAAAGACCTCTTAAAGAACTAAAAAAAATCCAAAACTGAGATTGTCTCTGCCATTTTTATTTCATTCCCTTAGTCTGTATAACTGATGGCACAATGTTCATAAACTCTTTACAAATTACTTTTTGCTAAGACATTGCTTCAAGTTAATTGCATGGAGAATGCTCATATCATTTCAGATATTCTTCCTGTTTGCAAAGATCTTTTTTCTCTTTATTCAAGCTCTATCCTGAAATCAAAATGTGTACCTTTTTTTTTTTTTTGGGGAGTCAGTCTTTTAATCTAGTCAATGTATCTAAATGTTCTCACTTTTTAGATAATGGATGCCTCAGGTAAATTGATTTCATTTTTTGCAAATCAGACTTCATTATTATAAGTCAGGACTCACTCAGTGAAGGACATAACTGAGATACCTTTGGTGGGAAATACGCATATTCACAAGCTTCCTGTGGGCTGTCACAAGGCACCAGCAATACTGAGTTAAAGGCAGGTGCAGAATTCCCTGAGATGCTAGTTCACTACACCTGTACTATTTGTGAAACACTGTGTTTACTAGTTGTTGTCGTTTAACTCTCATAGGTACACAGCCACACACTCATTCCCCACCCACTGGGATGGAGGAAAGAATGAGAGGAGTTAAAGTGAGAACACTTGTGGGCTGAGATAAAGGCAGTTTAATAGGTAAAGCAAAATCTGTACGCACAAGGAAAACAAAATAAGGAATTCATTTACTAATTTCCATCAGCAGGTAGATGTTTAGGCATTTCCAGGAATGCAAGGCTCCATCACATGTAACAGTTACCTGGGAAGACAGACATGATAACTCTTGCCACACTCCTTCCTCCTTTTTTTCTCCCCATATCATATGGTGTGAAATATCCTTTTAGTCAGCTTGGATCAGTTGTCCTGGCTGCATCCTCTCCTAGCTTCTTGTGCAAGCCCAGCCTCCTTACTGGCAGGGCAGCACAACAAGTTGGCTCTGTGTGAGCACTGCTCTGCAAAAACTAACATTGGTGTTTTATCTAAAACATTTAATCACAAATCCAAATTATTGTGCTATGCAATCTACTGTGAAGAAAATTAACTCTATTGCAGCCAAAACCTGTACACAATTTTACTTAGGACACATATAATCTGGTTGGAAATTTTTTATCACAATCAGTTCTTGATAGAATAAAAACAGACGAGAAAAAAAAAATAATAAAAAAGTATTTTTATTTTCTTACACCAAATTAGAATGCTATGAAATATTTTTTGTCATTTTCCTTCAAGAAATATATATAGAGAGAACTGATTTTCATCATCGGCTCATTGTCTTCTAAGTATTATATTTGTGTTTCTGTCCTCCCAAATCAGTCTAGCTAGATATAAGAAAACACATCATAAAATTCAGCATTGTTTTTCCTCTAATATGCTTAAATTATATCATCAGAATGCATGCAATCAGAATGGCCTTGGAGACTTATAGGTACGCAGCTGTAAAGCTCGAAGTATTGGAGTAGCCTTACAAAAACATATTTTTGCATTGAATTTAAACAAAAATGAAACTAAATGAAGTCAGCTACTCAAAGCAAACTGAATTTTGTTTCAATTCCCATTTGGAAATACCAAAATATGTCATTTTGACTTTTTCCTTATCTAAACATCCATCATTTCAAGATCAATTGATTTTGCACTTTTATTTCATATATATATATATATATATTAACTTTCATAATGATTTTGTTCAAAATCTTGAATCATCAATAAACTGTTCAAGATGAAAAAATATTCTCTTATGCTCTGCTATGTATGGCTCTTTTTAAAGATGTGATTCTACAGACATTTCATTAATATTGCAGGGCAAGCAGGAGATCAGGCCCAGTCAGCATGGGTCTATGAAAGGCAGGTCCTGCTTGACGAACCTGATCTCCTTCTATGACAAAGTGACGCGCTGGGTGGATGAGGGAAAGGCTGTGGATGTGGTCTACCTTGACTTCAGCAAGGCTTTTGACACTTTTTACCACAGCATTCTCCTCAAGAAACTGGCTGCTCTTGGCTTGGACTGGCGCACGTTTCATTGGGTTGGAAACTGGCTGGATAGCCGGGCCCAAAGAGTCGTGGTGAATGGAGTCAAATCCAGTTGGAGGCCAGTCACTAGTGGTGTTCCCCAGGGCTCGGTGCTGGGGCCAGTCCTCTTTAATATCTTCATCGATGATCTGGATGAGGGCATTGAGTGCACCCTCAGTAAGTTCACAGACGACACCAAGCTATGTGCATGTGTCAATCTGCTCAAGGGTAGGAAAGCTCTGCAGGAGGATCTGGATAGGCTGCACTGATGGGCTGAGGTCAACTGCATGAAGTTCAACAAGGCCAAGTGCCGGGTCCTGCACCTGGGGTGCAATGACCCCAAGCAGTGCTACAGGCTGGGAGATGAGTGGTTGGAGAGCTGCCAGGCAGAGAAGGACCTGGGAGTGATAGTTGATAGTCGGCTGAATATGAGCCAGCAGTGTGCTCAGGTGGCCAAGAAGGCCAACGGCATCCTGGCTTGCATAAGAAACACTGTGACCAGCAGGGCTAGGGAGGTGATCGTCCCCCTGTACTCGGCTCTGGTGAGGCCGCACCTCGAGTACTGTGTTCAGTTTTGGGCCCCTCGCTACAAGAAGGACATCGAGGTGCTTGAGCGAGTCCAGAGAAGGGCGACGAAGCTGGTGAGGGGCCTGGAGAACAAGTCCTATGAAGAGCGGCTGAAGGAGCTGGGCTTGTTCAGTCTGGAGAAGAGGAGGCTCAGGGGTGACCTTATTGCTCTCTACAGATACCTTAAAGGAGGCTGTAGTGAAGTGGGGGTTGGCCTGTTCTCCCACGTGCCTGGTGACAGGACGAGGGGGAATGGGCTTAAGTTGTGCCAGGGGAGTTTTAGGTTAGATGTTAGAAAGAACTTCTTTACTGAAAGGGTTGTTAGACACTGGAACGGGCTGCCCAGGGAAGTGGTGGAGTCCCCATCCCTGGAAGTCTTTAAAATACGTTTAGATGTAGAGCTTAGGGATATGGTTTAGTGGGGACTGTTAGCATTAGGCCAGGGGTTGGACTCAATGATCTTGAGGTCTCTTCCAATCTAGAAATTCTGTGATTCTGTGATATCCTTTGCAGTATAAAGATATTGTCAACGGTGCTCTATTTCTTACATTGAATGAGGCAGGGTTCCTCTGAGACCAAAAGTTCAATCATGATAAAATATGCAAATAATAGTTTTACAGTTAAACTTAATTCTGACAATTCTGATTTTTGCATTAAGAAAAAATTAAGTACTCCAGTACTTAATTTTAAGTACTGTTACTTAAATTAAGTACTTAAATTAAGTACTTAAATTAAGTACTGTTGCCTATACCTCATTCACCATGAGTGTTAACAAGATAGGATGAACCGATAATCATTTGGCTTCATTAAATTTGCCTCTGCAATCTACGTGTTGTCAAGTTCAGTCTTTGCTGAATTCTGGCAAAGCCTGAATGTACCTGGCAGTTTCCTGATACAACTTTGAAACTGCAGAATGATTGTGAACTAGTTATAAAAGAAATATCTGTATCTCAGAATAATGATGTCACATTATACTTTTCATAGAGATTTGTCATACCTGTTATACTGCTTGTCTCTTCTTTGCAATATCAGAAACATTCATTTAACAATTTAATGTTCTTAACAGTTTAACACAAAAGCTAATTTAAAATGTGGGTTGCTTATGTGGATTGTTATTCTTTAATTAAGATATTGTACCCTTCTCAGAGATTATTTCTGAGTGGTGAAGTCTATTAATCTGCCTCCCAAAATCTCTCTTTTATCCAGTGGGCTGAGTATTGTTTTATTTTATTATTTTTTTTCCAGTCTTTGGAGATGAATGAGAGGGGTGAGGCTTTTTGCTGGAGAATATCCCCATTCATAAAAAAATAACCCAACCCCAAAAAAATGCTCAGCAGAAAAATGTAGTGACTCAGGTTACTTCTGAACCTCAGAAGAATAAGTATTCACATGAGAATTACTCAGTGCTTCAGCTAAAGTGTGATATGATTCCTGCCGCTTAGCTTGTTCCACCTTTTCGTCACTCCACTCCTTGTCTCTACATTTAATTTCACTCCCAGACATCTCCCAAATTTAGTATTTCTTTTCCTAACTCCTCTGACCATAGCTTCCATTTATGTGGTAGCTGCCAGTCATTATCCTTGAAATTAACTAATTACAATTTCCCCAGATCCAGTCTTCTCTGAATTTCAAATATCTTGGCCCAGCTAACATTATTTTGCCTTTGTCCATTGCCAATATTACCAATATCTTTTACTTCACAGCAATCTGTGTACATAAATCCACCTCCCTGCTCTTCACAGGTTATGTTCTTCTACTTTCTGTAGTAAAATCAGACTTCTGCATTTCCTGGGCTAAGAACAAATGGTGAAAGAATTGAAAAAAAAAAAAAAAAGTTCCAGCTCTCACACAGTGCAGACACAGATCTAAGGTCATCTGGGCCTAAGGCTTTAATAATAAAATATTAATTGAAACTTCACTTATTATAATCATGGTAAAACTCATAGTCTTGAGTTACCACACAGGCTATCTTTGAATAGCTTTCATCCTTAGCTGGTGCTATCAGGTTCTGTATACTAATCTTGATGTCTTCCTTTGGCCATAAAATGCTCAAGTAGTTTTTTTTGTTTGTTTGTTTTGTTTTTTTTTTTTTTTCCTAAGATGGCTTAGAAATGGAACTGAAATCGACATTGAAAGTGATTATCGCTACAGTTTAATAGAAGGAAGTTTGATCATCAGCAACCCCAGTGAAATGAAGGATTCTGGACAGTATCAGTGTTTAACCACCAACATGTTTGGTAGTATATTAAGCAGAGAGGCTGTTCTTCAGTTTGCATGTGAGTAACAATTTTTTTAACATGGATAAATCTGATCTTTACATTGTTTGATAAGGTTCTAAATTGTAATTTCAATATATTACATAAAAGTTGCACTGTCCACTGATGTTGCTGGGTTAGGATTTTAGAAATGGAAGTAAAATGTTCATTATGAAAGTGTTTTTTTGTTTGTTTGTTTGTTTGTTTTTGGTGATTTTTGACTTTGAAAATAGATAGAAACAAATTATAGATAAAATAAATAACTTTATTACTTGATCAAAAATTCTGTCCTTTAGTGACATATTTGAGTACTTCCCAATGATATATTTCACTCTGCTAATTTATTGAAACATATATCATTTTGCCATACTACCTGTGTAAGTGAGAAAGAACTAGAAACTTAGGCATTAACTACATCTATATACAAATGATAGTTTGCATCTATAATTATATGCATGCTTAAGCAAAATTTTAAATGTATATATATGTCCTATGTCCATGTTTATACATACATTTAAACATTATCAAAGTGATTTATTTATTTTTTTTTTTTTTTTTTTTTTGTGTCTGTTAATGAGCAGCACAGAAACTGAAAATATCACAGTTTCTGGAATAATTCATTGCAGTATGCTTTCCAGGAGCTATTAACAATTCATGATCCTGAGTAATGCATATACTCCATCCATAGAATTCATGTTTTCAAATATACTAACAGAAGAAACATGCTCAGGATTTCAGATATCCTACATCCAGCCCTGTCTTTCCTTCAGCACTTTACAGGAAGGCATACATTTTTTACTGCTTTATCTGTGAAACTTCCTTAAGAGGCACAGATGCAGAAAGAACTCCATCCTTATTTCTCAGATCCTGCTGAAACTAGGACATTACCATGAAACATGAGGTAGTGAGCCAGACCTTTATACAACTGGAAAACAGTAGTGTCAAGAACAAGTTGCCTGTCTGCATCTGTTAACCCTTGTGACATGGTGTACTCAGCAGAGTTAGTGTGGGGTTAGAGACCTTTTCTTACTCCACAGCCCCTTGTGAAATCCAGACCTCTCAAATCTCTTGTTTTTAGTCTTACCTTCTGTTTTTAGTCTTATCTGCTGCAGATGCTATCAAGCATTAGATACAGCTGGTGAGTGAGATGACTAGGGATGGTACTCTGGTGAATCTCTTGCTTGTTAGCAGAGAAGGACTTCTGAGTGGTATGGAGGTTGGAGTCTTTCTTGAGCATAGTGATCATGAATTAACAGAGTTTTTGATTCTTGGAAAAGTAAGGGGGGGTAGGAGTGGGTGGAGGGGACGTAGCAGAACTACCATCGTGGACTTCAAGAAGGTTGTCTTTAGTCTGTTAAGAAGACTGGTTGGCAGAGTCTCCTGGGAGGCAGTCCTGAAGAGCAAAGGCTGAACACTCTTCAAGAAAGAAATCCTAAAGGCTAAAGGCTGGGAGCAGGCTGTCCCTACATGCCAAAAAATGAGCCAACATGGAAGACTGGCGTGGCTGCATACAGAGCTGTGGCTACAGTTCAGGAAGAAAAAGAGGGTTTATGACCTTTGGAAGAAGGGGTGTGTCACTCAGGAGGACTACAAAGATGTCATGAGACTGTGCAGGGACAAAATTAGAATGGCCAAAGCCCAATTTGAGCTCAACCTGGCTATCACTTTTAAAGATAATTTAATTTATATATGTATGTATATATGTATATATGTGTGTGTGTTTTTTTAAACACAAACAAGAAAAGGAGGACTAAGGAGAATCTCCATCCTTTATAGGATGTGGGGGGAAATATAGTGACAAGAAATACAGAAGAGGCTGAGGTACTTAATGCCTTCTTTGTCTCAGTCTGTAGCAGTAAAAACAGTTTTTCTCCCTGTACTCAGTCCCACCTCAGGACAGGGTGCAGAATGAAGCCTTCATAATCCACGAGGAAATGGCTAGCAACCTGCTAAACAACTTAGACATATTTAAGTCTATGGGGCCAGGTGGGATCCACCCAAGGGTATTGAGGGAGCTGGAGGAAGTGCTCACCAAGCTTCTTTCCATCATTTATCAGCAGTCCTGGCTATCAGGGGAGGTCCTAGCTGAATGTCAGCTAGCAAATGTGATGCTCATCTACAAGAAGGGCCAGAAGGAGAATATGAGAAACTACAGGCCTGTAAGTCTGATCTCAGTGCTGGGAAAGCTCATGGAGCAGATTACCTTGAGTGCCATCATGCAGCACTTACAGGACAACCAGGTGATCAGCATAGGTTTATCAAAGGCAAGTCCTGCTTGATAAACCTGATCTCCTTCTACAACAAGGTGATGCATTCAGTGGATGAGGGAAAGGCTGTGGATGTGGTCTAGCTAGACTTCAGTAAGGCTTTTGACACCATTTCCCATAGCATTCTCCTGGAGAAATTTTCTGCTTATGGCTTGGATGGTTGTATACATTGTTGGGTTAAAAGCTGACTGGGTGGCCAGGCCTGAAGAGTCACAGTGAAAGGAGTTAAATCCAGTTGGAGGCCAGTCACTAGTTGTGTCCTCCAGGGCTCAGTACTGGGGCCAGTTCTCTTTGGTATCTTTATCAATGATCTGGAAGATAAGATCAAGTGCACTCTCAGTAAGTTCACAGGTGACACTAAGTTTGGCACAAGTGTTTATCTGCTTGAGGGCAGGAGGGCTCTGCAGAGGGATCTGGATAGGCTGGACCGATGGGCCAAGGCCAACACTATGAGGTTCGACAAGGCTAAGTCGTGCACTTGGAACACAACCACCCCATACAATGCTACAGGCTGGGGGAAGAGTGGTTGGAAAGCTGTCCAGTGGGAAAGGACCTGGGTGTACTGGTCAATAGCCGGCTGAATATGAGCCAGCAATGTGCTCAGGTGGCCGAGAAGGCCTACAACATCATGGCTTGTATCACAAATAGTGTGGCCAGCAGGACTAGGGAAATGATTGTCCCTCTGTACTTGTCTCCGGTGAAGCTGCATCTCAAGTACTGTGTTCAGTCTTAGGCCCCTCCAAGAAGGATATCAAGGTGTTGGAACGTGTCCAAAGAATGGCAATGAAGCTGGTGAAGGGTCTACAGAACAAGTCTTATGAGGAGTGGCTGAGGGAGCTGGAGTTGTTTAGCCTGTAAAAAAGGAGTCTCAGGGGAGACCTTATTGCACTCTATAATTACCTTAAAGGAGGATATAGTGGGGCAGGGATTGTTCTCTTTTTCCATGTGCCAAGTGATAAGATGAGGGAGAACGGTCCTAAGTTGTGCCGGGGAGCTTTAGGCTGGATATTAGGAAAAATTTCTTCATGGAGAGGGTGGTTAATCATTGGCATAGGGTGCCCAGGGAAGTGGTTAGTTACAATCCCTGGAGATCTTCAAAAACATCTAGATGTAGCGCTTAGTGACATGGTTAATGGTAGACTTGGCAGTGCCGTATTTTGTCTTTTAGACAAGGTAACTATTGTAGAACAAATCAGTTGTTTAGAGAACCTGGCAACTCGTAAAATTATATTGTCCCAGGGCTCTGAACCTCAGGTCTCTGTTCCCATTTCAGGAGCACTGAAGTCAAAGAGCATGGCTGTTTGACCTCCAGCTGAAAAAAAAAAAAAATGAACAGGAAAATGAGATTTGGAGCTCAAACAGGCCTATGGAATTTCAGTAGCTACATCCACAGCTCATTTAGAACCCCTTGTATTTCTAATTATATTATTTCATATTACTCTTCAATATAACAAATGTAAATAAAGTTGTAAAAAACATACTAGGAGAGAAACAGTTGATTTTTGGGAAGGGAGGATTATTGTTATATATATATGTATTTTTCATTAGTATTCACTTGCACGCCTGCCTTTGTAGATATCAAAGTTGTTATAGGGCTATATCTTGAATGTCTTATTGTCATAGATTCGCTTGAGTGGGCAGCCGAGCTCCACCACAGCCGCTCTCTCACTCCCCCTCCTCAAAGAGGAACGGGGAGAAAATACAATGAAAAGGGCTCAAAGGTTGAGATAAGGACAAGCAGATCATGCAGTAATTATTGTAATGGGCAAAACACATTCAGCATAGGGAGATAGTAAGATTTATTACTTATTACTAACAAGCTAGAGAAGTGAGAAACAAAGGAAAGAAACCAAAAGCACCTTCCCCCCCATCCACCCTCTTCCACCTCATCCCCCCAAGTGGTGCAGGGGAACGGGGGAATGGGAGTTACGGTCAGTCTACAGTGCTTCTTCTCTGCCGCTCCTTCTCGGTCACTCTTGTCTCCTGTGCTGTGGGGTCCCACCCACAGGATACAGCCTTTGATGAACTGATCCAGCATGGGCTTCCCACAGGCAGCAGCTCTTCCAGAACTGCTCCAGATATGGGTCTGTACCACGGGGTCCATCCCTCAGGAGAAAACTGCTCCAATCTGGATCCCCCACGGGCAGCAGCTCCTGCCAGGTCACCTCTCCACGGGCTACAGGTCCAGCCCGGAATCTGCTCTGGCAGGGGTCTTCCACAGGCGGCAGCCTCCGTCGGTGCAGGGCCACCTGCTACACCGTGGTCTCCTCCACGGGCTGCAGCGTGGAACCCTGCTCCACCGTACTCCATGGGCTGCAGGGGGACATCCTGCCTCACCATGGTCCTCACCACAGGCCACAGGGGACTTCTTCTGCTCCGACGCCTGGAGCACCTCTCCCCCTCTTTCTTCACTGACCTTGGCACCTGCAAGGCTGTTCCTCACTCCTCTCACTCTCCCAGCTGCTGTGTGGTGCAGCATTTTTTTCCCTGTCTTAAATATGCTCTCACAGAGGCGCAAAACAACATTGCTTATTGGCTCAGCTCTGGAAAACAACGGGGCCCTTCCCAAACATGGAGCAGCTTCTAGATCCTTCTCACAGAAACCACCCCTATGCCCCCCTGCTACCAAAACCTTCCCACGTAAACCCACTACGCTTATCTCTTTGTTGGAGTATTACTTGGGAATCATGGTGAAGATTTCCCATGTAATATTAATGGAGGAATACTAGCTGGAAGAGCTGAGGTCAGTGCTTCAGAGCTTGTGACAGAGAAGCACAGAACACAGAGAACTGTAAACGAGAGAGTCATAAGTGGCTGGACAGTCTAACTGGCTGACTTTATTTCAGAAGTTTGTTAGCAGGCCTTTCATTAGAATGATTTCAAGCTTAATGCATATTTGTAGAAGTTAAATTTTGCCTACTATGACATTCTCACTTCCACTTTTGATGCAATAGTTCCTCAAATTCCTGTCCTTATATTGCTCTTTCACTTAAAGGGATTACAGTTTTGGTAACTTCAGCATATATTGGTGAACGTTAAGATGATTGTCATCTACTTACTGAATCTGATATTTAAAAAATTGTTATAAACTCCTTTAAATCTCCTTTTTTTTTTTTTTTTTATAACACCCAAAGCCTTTCATTTCTTGATTTTTCTTCCTCATAAGTTTCAAAACCTATTGCCATACTCCCCCAATACTGAATTTCTGTCCTTTTGCATAAAGTCATTCTGCATACAAACTGAAGTAATATAGCACATGCAAAATAACAATGGTAATTTCTCCCAGTTCAAATGCCACAGTCAAATCTCTTGGGGACTATATGTAGTTCTTTGTCCTCTTACACAGCAAGATATTTATTTAGTTGTAAAATCCTACCCAACCCTTTTTGTTTGTTTGTTTGTTTGTTTTTGAATGCTGTGAACTATTCCGATATGCTTAATAAATTATAATCAATGCTTATCAGACTGAGGTAAGCATTAATATGTAGAAGTTCTCCATTCATTGCAAGGTTCATTGTGAAGTATTTTTATCACTTGCAGACATAGCATAAAATAACTCAAGGGTTGCTGTTGAAACAATATTTGTATGATGCAGCAATTCACAGTGTGAACTACTGTCACTACTGTAAAATCATAGCTACCTATCAGAAGCTTAGGTCACACAAATATGTTATAGGAAGTCAGATCCAAAGGAAATTTAAAATAAAGATTTTAATTGTGGTTACAGCTTTAAAATAAAGTAATTGATACCCTACAATCTTACCGGTCTCTAATGGCTTGGTGGGTAATAAACCCAAGGCAGTTGTGATTATAACAGAGATGTGTATAATGGCTTTCAGTTTCCCTTTCTTCACCAAAATTCATGGATTCCAGAAACTTAGAAGTCTTTTTACAGGAAAGTTTTGAAAATTGAGTTAGAATCATAGAATATCCTAAATTGGAACGGACCCACAAAGATTGACTCCTGGCTCCACACAAGACTACAAGACTACATAACAATTAAATGATATGTCTAAGAACATTGTCTTCACTTGTCTTCACACTTAAACTCCCACAAGCTTGATGCCGTGACCGTCCCAGGGGAGCCTGTTCCAATGCTTGACCATGCTCTTGGTGAAGAACCTTTTCCTAATATCCAATCTGAATCTCCCCTGATGCAGCTTCATGCCATTCACTTGGGTCCTACCACTGCTCAACAGACAGAACTGTGCCTCTCCCTCATGAGGAAGTTGTAGACTGCTATGTGGTCACCAGTCCACCTTCTTTTCTCTAAGCTGAATAAATTAAGTAACTTCAGCTGCTCTTGATATGTCTTACCCTTGAGACCCTTCACCAGCTTTGTTGCTCTCCTTTGGGCACACTCTCATAGATAGTTTTATGTCCTTAAATTGTGGTGCCCAGAACTGCACACAGTACTCAAGGTGAAGCTGCACCAGCACAGAACAGAGCAGGACAATCTTTTCCCTTGACTGTCTAGCAGTACTGTACTTGACACACCCCAGGACACAGTTGGTGCTTTTGACTGCCAGAACACACTGCTGATTCACGTTCAACCTGCCATTGGCCAGAACCCCCAGATCCCTTTCCATGGAGCTTCTCTCCATCTTCTTGTCCTCCAGTCTGTACGTATATCCAGGGTTTGCCCCTTCCCACATGCAGAATCTAGCACATGCTCTTGTTACAATTTTTGTGATGGGTGATTGCCCAGTCCCCTAATTTGTCAAGCTCTCTCTCCAAGGCCTCTCCACACTCACAGGAGTCAACAGCTCCTCCTAATTTAGTATCATCTAAACATGTAGTATGCATTCTAGTCTTGCATACAGATCGTTTACAAAAACACTGAAGAGGCACTAAAATTCATGGATTGGCCCTAAAGTTCATGGGCTTGCTTGAATGCATAGTTTGTACTGCTGTGGAAAATATTTACATCTTTGCAGATTGAAGAGATTGTTCTAATTAAAGAGAAAAATAGCATGCAGAAATAGAAATAGAAAGCATTATGAACCATTAAGCAAGGCCTTTGACACTGTCTTATAGGAAAAAGCATGTGCTCTAATGTGCATATGCAAAATATCACAAAATTTGAAAAAGACCATGTATATTGCATTGGATCTTGTTTTTTTTTCATAGCTGCATGACCAAAAGCCCAGTTGCTATGGTTGTTATTATGTAGTTCAGCACTGATGATGCATAAATATTTATGTACTATGTTATTTGCATATGTGTGCATAATTAAATAGGCATTTGAAATACTATATCTTTGGATTTGAAAGAGAAAGAGAGAAGATGAACATTATTTTATATATGCTTATAGGTATAACATTTGATATGGTCTCCAGTGTCACTGGTTATTTTGATGGAGCAAATTGGAAGGACCAGCTATGTGCAGCTCAAGATCTTTTCAGAATTTTATACTATCATAGGAAATATTTATGAATACCTAAACAAAGCAAAAAGTTTTCCTCTTTTTCTTTTTTCTCTTGTTTTTTTTTTTTGTCTGTTTGATTTTCCTACAATCTCATATACCCAAAGTTATGCTCTGTGATTTTTTAATAAAGTAATCAAAAAAAAAAAAAAAGACCAAAAAAAAAAAAAAGGTGTAACAGAAGCAATGGAGAATTATATTTTTCAATAAAAGCAATATTTTGCCAAAAATTTCATTTGCCTTCTATAAAATTTTATGCAGAAAAACTGGGAAGAAATAAGAACAATAACATAACCTAAACCAAAAAATAGCATCGACAAAATAGCAAGTAAATCAGAACTCATTATCCCCAAACCATGTTTTTAAAGTCACATTTCTGAAGTTTGCTCATAGCAGGTTGTTAAGAAACAAGAAGTTGTCTATATGCTGTAGTTTCAAATGTCATTTACATTTTACAGTCTGAAGAAAGAGCTCATATTATAAAGTATATTGTTTTCTTAACAAGATTCTAATTCTTTCATGTAAGAGAATTAGAGGAATAATTACTGAATTCCTTCAGCTCATCCTTACATTAATGAATTTAGTAGTGTTGTGTATAGCTAGCTCTATAGAAAAGTTATTCAAGTCCCAAACACAACTTTACAGGTTCTGCATTCAAAGGAACCAAAAGGGAAAGAATACATTTTTTCTGTATTAAGAAAAAATGTGTATATATGAAGACAAGAACATCAACCAGGTAATAAAGCAACAACAGCTTATCAAGCTGAAAACAATCTTATAGTTGCTGCAAGCAGAAACCTAACTTTGTTGAACACCTAGTAGTTTCAGAAAAGTGCATAACAGCAAAAGTGTTTTGAGGATATGAAACAATAACAGAGTGTAAAAGTTTTATGAAGTTACTTATTCACTAAGCACATGTCTATTGGTAGATAATTTTCGTTTGATCTCTATCTTCTCTGACTTCTGTTGTTAGAAATTTGTATAACCTAAAGGGAGGAATTAAAAATTAAACTTTAATATTTATCAACAATAGTTACCTTAGGCTTCTATACATGAGCTAAAAAGGAAATGTGTCTCCTTGAACCTCATGAGAAGCTGAAAAAAATACAGCATCCAAATTGACTAAATCTACCTGCCTTACTGCACAAGTGCCTGTTTTTTGTTGTTGTTGTTGTTGTTGTTTGTTTGTTGTTTTTTTTTTTTTTTGCCGGGTTGTACAGCTTCTCTTTGGAACAGTGTGTGGCAACTTTGGTTATAGCAGACGAAGCATATTGTGCTTGACTTTGCCACACATACAATCTCTATATTTCATTAAGTCATGAAACAAAATCACTTTTCTCCATCTGTAGATTATACAACTTTTCACAAGTCTACCATTGCAGTGATATTTATAACCTGGGTTTAAAAAATTAAGAAGGGTTAGAGGGAAATAACTTATCAGTTGTTTATGGAAATCCTCACTGCAGTTTTATTTATCTGATTGTCACTGGCTTTTTTTTTTTTTTTAATTAAATCTATTTTCTCTTTTAATCTACAGAGAAGGATATTGATCAGATAAAATTTGTGTCCCCTTTTGAGTTGATGAGCTAGCACAGCTGTCCAGTGAAATACAGAATAAGAAGTCAGCTATGATATAGACATATAAATCAATAGCTTTCTGGAGAGACAGCCTGTGCACCGTACATTCCATCATGGCAGCCTGTTAGCGTGTTCACCTCCTAAGAAATATGCTTAATAACCCATGTTATTAATCTTTTCTGATGTCATGCTTCCTGGATGTCTTGTTGGGTTTACTACATAATTTCCTAATAAAAATTAATTTGTAAACAGTTGATTTGACTACAACCTCCTAAACGTGAGAAAATCCTTGATTTCTTATGCTAATTCCAGAATCTAAAATGTAACACAATGCTTGATCACATTACAGTATCAACACTTCTTTCTAAACCATGCAAAGCAGAATATTAAATACTATAAAGGAAAGATGAAAACAAGCTGAAGTGGTAAAAAAAAAAAAAAAAAAAAAAAAAAAAAAAAACATTAAAATACAACTCATACTATCATTTGTAAAAATGCCTCTTATCCTGTAATACAGCCTAAGTTTTGCACTGTTTTGCTCTGACACCACCATAGCAACGTGATAAATGTTACCATGTCAGTTAAGAATACCTACAAATACCATTGTAGTTTGCGCTATAAAACATTTGAATATTTTTCTCCATAATTCCAAGTTACTGTTTTTAGGAAATGCATTCTTAAGATACACCTCCCAAGCAGATGTACATGACAGAAAATTCTAATTGTATATAGACATCTTTCCTTGTTTGTTTGTTTGTTTTTTTTGTTGTTTTGTTTTGTTTTGTTTTGTTTTGTTTTTTTAATGAGTAGTTTATTAATTTAAGACTAACATTCAGTGAACCTGAAATTAATATGGATTTGTGTTACATTCCACAAACAGTTTCAGCTAAACAAAGACTAATAATGTTGTGTCATCTTATGGAATGAAAGCATCTGACTTCTAGTTTGGATGTGGAGATTGTGATTTCTGTTTCTTCCACTATTTATTTGTGCAAGGTGAGACAATTTCAAAAGGAAGTTGTGAGATCTCTCTTACAGAATGAGATCTCAAAACTAAGGTGCTGTCTTCAGTGAGTACAGGATTTTGATCACATCCATGAGTCTCTGTTTCTCAAATAAATGCACAAGCCCCCTACACATATCTACTTTGCAGTTGTGCTAGATTGCTCTTTATTTTGTTAAGAGAATCAAACAGAATTTTAACTTGAAAATTATGTATTTTCTTCACCTGCAAATAGTGAGAAAAAAAAAAAAAAAAAAAGACTGAGTCAAATTAGAACTTTTGTTTGATTAGAACAATTGTTTAATTTCAATTTTGGGAAAAAAAAAAAAAGTTATTTTAATTTTAGCTGTAGTGGCACTTCCTTTGTTATTTATGGAACCATTCAGCATATGTAATTAGTTCAATGATGCAAGGTGCTTCATTTTGAATTCATCATTGAACTTTGAACACTGAACTTTGGTGCTAGCCTTTAAGAAATATTTAATCTTAAAATTTAATCTCTCTGCTGCTTTAAATCAGTATCTTGTTAGTTCCAAATGCAATCCATGTTTGTGCTAGTAACTTAAACATTCCCTGTCACTGAGACCAAGTCATATGAAAAGGTCCAAATCCATGCTTCTAAATTCTTCTGTTTTTCAAGACACAGAGTACTTCCAAAATGTCTTTTGGGAATGGTCCCTAGTCATTTCTGTTAACATCCAATATATGTGACAAGAATTGTCTTGGTGAAGGCTGCAGTCCCACCAAGGCATGCTGGGGGTGGTTCTAACATTTTTAGAGTGTCCATGACAAAATTCCAGAACAGGAGTGTAGTTTTTGATATTTATCATTTCTAACGTAGGCAAAGTCGGAGTATCTTGAACCAAGACACTTTGTAATGTTGAAGAAAACACACTCAAACTTTAATATATTAATCAGCTGTGCCACAGTATTATGAAATAATGTAATTTTATGATTTTTATTTTGTGAAGAAAATTACAAAAACAAATTATGCTATATAAGCATTAAACAAATCAACTCATAATTTTTGGACTAGGCCTTATCGACACTTCCTTAATTCTTAGTCTTCATTTTGATATCTCAGTTATATAATAGTTGGAATAGATTTTTTAAGAGAGATTTAGTCTGAAATATCCTAGATAGACATTAAGTCTTGCTGTAGGATGACACTTGGGAACATGGGAAGACTATTCTAACCAGCACTGTGTTCCAGAAACTGGTTATGCTGCACATGTCCTTACAAACTTTTCTTCATTTTGTCCGTTTGACTTTGTGTGGTGAAATCATATATTACTTCATCCTCAGAGGGACATTTTAACAAAGCAGAGAGTTAAAACCCAGGATGCTGTAAAGCAACAACCCAGAAGTTTTTGTTCTTTTGCAGGGTAGTATCGGAGTGAAGGCAGCTTGAAATGTTGAGGTCAGATCCTTGATAGGGATTATACATCAATACAGTGTGAATTTGATTCTCATTGCAGTAGGTTACCAGCTTCAGAAAAGGGTATCAATTCTGGATGTACTCCATTGAGCAACATTTATTATCTTATTCCATTTAACTGTGCACAGGCATAACTTCAACCTCATTGATCCTCTTACCCATCAAACACCAAAAAAAAAATAATATGATTATTCCAAATTATTCAAATGGAAATGAGATTTATTAATCCTGACAAGTTCATGTATACCTAAATAAGTTTTGATGCCAAAAAAAAAGTATTCTTAGGTTTAAGTTCTTCTCAGTCTTTAACACTCACAATGTACTTTAAACAATACATTTTATATTTTCTGTTCTGTGGAAACCAATAGAAATCAGTCATGTAGGGAGATACAGTTTGAAATGTAATTACAGCAATCATTTAAAGATGCATAGTACATCTACTGACTTCCCATTTTAGCATCATGCATTTCTCTGCAGGACTGGACGGTTCATGTTTAACCTGTCTATAACCTACTTACCTATATTTCACAATCTAATTTATCATGCTAATGAACCATTAGCCTTGACATTTAAATATGGATTACAATAATTAAGAGTAGCATTATTAAATAGGAGAAATTTTAAAAGGCTAAAGGAGAATTCTATTCCAAGGCAAGATAACACTTTTTTTAAATTTCCTTTGCAAATTCTAGCTCAGATTGACTTTTGGCAATTATTGCATCATGTCTCTACTTAACAGCCTTTCAGGCACTGTAAATTATGGTGATCAGTACTCTGCATTCTTTCAAATTAAAGGTGTGATTTGACTTACATATTTTGCATGGTCTTTGTAGTGCTACAATGGCATTCCTGTTCTCACCATGACTCCTCCATTATCCTGATGCAGCTTTATTGTGTTTTTCCTGGGAAGTGGATCAGGATCCTGATCTTACTGAGAAATAAACTTTCCTGTCAGGTATTCTGTTTACAAACTCATGTGCACAGGTATTAATGATAGCACAAGAGAAAGCAGCACAAAGCTAGGAGGGAAGAAAAAAGAAGTGGAGAGGACATTTAAGATGTCCTCATTCAGGAATGGCACTGAATAAGTGCAGTGGAGCATCATCATTCTTGATGATTCTTTTGGAACTCAGAAGAAAAAAACTTCTAGGAAAGGGTTGAATTCTAGCTGAGTTAAAAATATTGCAGATAAGGTGTTGTTTAAGAAAAGCCTGCAATGAATGAAGGAGATTGATTACCAAAAAAAGAACATCTGGGAGGCTGTGAAACATACGGATAAAGTGAGAATTATAATAAGTCAAGATGAGTTAGACTGACAAAGGAAATTAAAAGAAATACAGATAAGCTTTTTAGTGGTGTTAGTACAAGCAAATAAGAAAAGAACAATGTACAATTAAAGTTAATTTATATATAACATCAAATTCAATAATTACCTTACTTTGATTTTCCGTAAGAACAGCATAACTTATACAGCTGATTCCATACAAAGCATGAGATTCCAGAAATGGAAAGTTATGCATTTAGCATGGTGATAGGTGAAGACAGGAATGGTAAAAGTAAATCCAGAGTTCAAAAATAGTATTTGATAAAAACTGAGGCTCCTATGACATCCACAAGCTTTACTAGTAAAGTTTAGTATTTTGGTGATATAACATTAGCATAGTGTGCAGTTCCAGAGCCAATTTGTCCTTTGTTATTCTGGATATTTTCATTAGTGTTCAGAGCACAATGCTAAAATTAAGTTAATTAAATTATCTGACACTACAAAGATGGTAAGTATTGTCAACATAGAAATTAGATTCCTAACTGTAATAACTATACACTTCATTTTTAATCTTTTGCACCCAAAGTCATGAATATTGTAACATCACAGTCATTTTGCATATCAGTTCTTCTAATTATTGTAGGGACAACATCAAATCAAGCTCTGATTGATTTTCAGAGCTTGATTTGACTGTTTGATTGACCTCATCAATGTTTTCATAAACTATTTTGTCCTAAATGTAGGACTTGAAGGTTTTTTGAGCAAGTTCATGGACAGTACCAAATTGCGTGGAGCTGTTGACTCCATCAAGGGTGGTGAGGCCTTGCAGAGAGATCTAGACAAATTAGAGAGCTGGGCAGTCATCAACAATATGACATTTAACAAGAGCCAGTGCCGGATTCTTCACGTAGGAAGAGGCTACCCTGGTTATACGTACAGACTGGGGGACAAGATGCTGGAGATCAGACCTACAAAAAGGGATATGCAGGTTCTGGTCGACAGCATGTTGAACGTGAGCAAGCGGTGTGCCCTGGCAACCAGGAGGGCCAACCATACCCTGGGGTGCATCAGGCATGGCATTGCTAGCTAGAATGGTAGCTAGAATGGTAGCTAGAATGGATTGTGAGGGAATGAGGGATTGTCTTACTCTGCTTTGTGCTGGTGTAGCCATACTTTGAGTACTTTGCCCCTTTTTTCAGTTTGCAGTTATAGGTGCAATGGTATAAGAAAAATATAAAATTGTTACAGCGTGTCCACAGGAGGGCTACAAAGAAGGGTCTGGAGGGCAAGGAGTGGCTGAGGAGAAGCCACTGCTGAGCAGCTGAAGTCACTTGATTTATTCAACCCGGAGCGGAGAAGACTAAGGGGAGACCTCATTGCACTCTACAGTTTCCTCATGACGGGGAGCAGAGAGGCAGGAGCTGAGCTCTTTTCTCTAATGACAGTGACAGGACCCAAGGAAATGGCTTGAAGCTGGGACAGGGGTGGTTCAGGCTGGATATCAGGAAATGATTTTTCACTGACAGGGTGGTTGGGCACTGCAACAGACTCCCCAGGCAAGTGGTCACAGCACTGAGCCTGCTGGAGTTCAACAAGCATTTGAACAATGCTCTCAGACATATGGTTTGATTTTTTGTGTAGTATTTTCAGGACTCAGGTGTTCAACTCGATAATTTTTGTGGGTCCCTTCCAACTTGGGATATTGTATGATTCTATAATTCTATAATTCTGAGAATAGTTTCTCACTGGTTACAATTATAACATCAGAAGCATCCTCTGTTGACCACCATATGATGAGAATGTGATTATAGACAAGTGCCCAGACGTGACAATTTTAAATTATTGTGATTGGATAGATATCTGCGCACCAGGATCCAGAAGTTACTAATTTCCTCTGCACTAGTTTTTAAAGGCAGATATTGGAAGTTTTCACTAAAAGATGGTGCATATATATAAAGGGACAAATTCTCTCTTTAAAATGTATTGTAACCTGCCTCCATATACAAACACACAGTTAAACAATTAAAGAAAAGTTTAATAAGGTTTCAGCCTTATTTCTCATCAAGCATGGAAAAACGTAAAAATGCCCTTAGGATCCTATAAATGTGTAAATCTTGAATCCACCCACCTATCTCTAATCCACACACCATATTAATTGAAAGACAATAAATTAAGTCAGAAACTTAATGTCAGAAACTTAAGTCAGAAACACTGTGTCTAAGTACACACTAATTATTACACTGAATTTTATTAGAGTTACAAGGTCAAACATCCAAAACCTAAGGGATGGGGCAATTACAGTTTCTGTATGTTCTGAATTCTCCCCTTCTGTGCATCCCTGTGCTATCCCTGTGCCATGGAAGGGTGGTTGGAACTAAACGATCTTCAACGTTAATTTCAACCCCAAACATTCTATGATTCTATGATTCTATGATTCTATGATATAGATTTTTCACAATGAATTTTCTTTTTTTTTTTTTAGTATTATACCCCTTGACTCTATAATGTCACAGAAAAATTGCTGCTTACTTGTCGAGCAGTGTTCTGTTTTCTGTTTTTCAGTGCACAGTCCTCCACCTTCATTAATCCAGACTATTTAAAGTCTACCCCGAAGACAAAATTAATTTCCTCAGAAGCTTTTCATGGTGTTCATCATTACAGCATCCAAGTGATTCATAACATTAATACATTTATTTTTACAATGTCCCTGTGAAGTTAATCGTTATTACCATCTCCTTTTTATAAATGGAAAACAGAGACACGAAAGATTGATACAAAATATCCAGTATTTTGGGGAGATGTTCATGAAATCATGAGGAGTTGCTTTTCCCAAGCACTTAGCAGAGCAAGAGCTGATTACTTTCCTATTCATCACTCTGACCAATCTTTTTCTCAGTTCTTGTATCGGTCATATCTCAGTCCATTGGTCATATCTGGTTTCTGATCCCTATCCTACTATCGATTAAACCTCTAATCCCATTTGTGGTTTTCTTACTTAATGAAAGAATCTATTTGACTAAAAATGGTAGTAACATCTTTCTAGCTCTCCTTTAGTTTCCCTATGCTCCCATTGTTTCCTTGCCTTCAGTTCCTCTATCTCACATTTCCCACTTTCAGGCTCCTAAACACAGTTTCTGTTCCTGTCCTTATTCAGTACCTTTTTATACCATGCTTCTTCAATCTGTAACCTTCTATATCCTTAAAGAGTAAATTAACATGCGTTACCTTTCTTTTTACTAACATGGGGACTAACTAAAACAAGATATTCTAATGGAAAGTGTTGGTCCTCCAAATCACAGTAGTTGTTACCAATTGTTGCTTATTCTAATGGCTGAATGTATTTACAGTACAAACACCCATTGACAGAAAAGATTTTTTGGACAAAAGAAAAATCTATTCTATTTATTCCAAAATTCTATTTATCTTCAGGCTAAATAAATTACTATTCTGCTAACTCTCATGGACAAAGTGGGCAAGGCCCTGATTGGCAAACAGTGTGTTGAGTAGGACATTCTCTTCTAATTCAGTAACTGGCACTTTTTCTTCTGAATTATTAAATCATTACTTTAGAAACCATTGTAATGAAACAGGTGCTCCTTGGGAAATTTCTCCTTGAAAAGTGATTTCCACTTAAGTACTTGCCATTTATCAGCATTTTCCTTACTGTGAAATTTCAATCAAACCCTTCATTCTTTACTAATATAACAATTATTAACCGTGACTCACGTTTTGGTTGGTGACTACAAGATTTTCAGATTTTTAAGACAGCCTTTATTCAACCACATCCCCAGAAATCTACTGCTATTTTATTGTGCAATTGTCATCTTTGTTTCCTGTCCTTGCCTACTATGTTCCTTTATGGCATACAAATGAAAGATTATTACTCCATCTAAAATGGAGCATAGGAAATATGGAAAATCCTCACTTATGGTCATCACTAGCCATGACAGACTGCAAATATGGATAAGTCCTCTGATGTTTTTTTCTTTCTTTATTGTATTGCTGTTTGCGTCAGATCTGTTAAAATACTGGAATATATGCATACTGGAAGTGATATCTCTTTTAATTTTTAATTATCTCATAAAAACATTGTTACCTCATTAAAAGCATCTACATCTGCTAACAACAACAACAAAAAGTAGTATCATCAGAGACAAAATCTGTTAGTGAATGTAAAAATCAGACTGCAATTTTGGTAAGAAAATCATAGCTCGCTGAACAAAAGACAGTAAGCATTCTCAAATCTAGAATAGCCTTATGGCAATATCAACACAGGAGCCAATCCTTTAAGCACTTTATCCTGCAAAGCACAGTCACCAGCAGTTCACTGTAAATCACTTCAGCTGCATTCAGAATAAAGCTCTTTGCTGAGTATTTTAGTCAAAGTTCTCTGAAATGTACAGAGGTATGCACTATATGAGCAAAACATACTTAAAAACTAGGATACTAGATCCACAGGAGAGTTAAGCACATCTAACTTTTATTTTTCCCAGTAACTTATTATTATTATTATTAATTATAATTTATTATTATTATAAATTTATATAATTTATGGGATTTATATTATTATAATATTTATATTATTATATTTATATTCTGGAGAACAAGTCTTACGAGGAGCGGATGAGGGAGCTGGGCTTATTCAGCCTGGAGAAAAGGAGGCTCAGGGGCGACCTTATTGCTCTTTACAGATACCTTAAAGAAGGCTGTAGTGAGGTAGGGGTTGGTCTGTTCTCCCACGTGCCTGGTGACAGGATGAGGGGGAATGGGCTTAAGTTGCACCAGGGGAGTTTTAGGTTAGATGTTAGGAAGAACTTCTTTACCAAAAGCGTTCTTAGGCATTGGAACGGGCTGCCCAGGGAAGTGGTTGAGTCACCATCCCTGGAGGTCTTTAAAAGACGTTTAGATGTAGAGCTTAGGGATATGGTTTAGTGGAGGACTTGTTCATGTTAGGTCAGAGGTTGGACTCGATGATCTTGAGGTCTCTTCCAACCTAGAAATTCTGTGATTCTGTGATATTAATTATATATTATATATAGTATAATTTACATATAATTATATATAATTAATTATTATTTTATTTATTTATTTATTTATTTATTATTGTTATTTATTTATTTTTTCCTTCACAAGAAGATTCCAAAGAAATCTCTTTTGGAATTAACAAAATATGACATTTTAATAATGTCAAATTGTTTGTCAAATCTGAGTTCAGAAAATTGTATTATAATGAAAATTTACATACGTACTTAGGCACAGTAAAACATGATATAGAATTGCCAAAATGAAAATGAAAACCAAAATTACTATTTTTATGTATAAGACTTCTTAAAATAGGTTTCTGTACTGGTAATTTTGGAAAATTACAGAAAATGTACAATATTGATATCAAAATGTCTTTGTAATGATCTTTTTTTTTTTTCCTTTCTCTCTTTTTTCTCTTTCTTCTTTTTCTTTCCTTTTTTTTTTTTTTTTTCTGAAAGCTATTTTATTTTGAAGTCTTTAATATTCTCATTTAGTTATTCAATTGTTGGAGTTAAAAGAAAATAATCTGATGAGGAATTTAAGACCAGAGATTGAGTTGCCCTGCAACCACCAATACTGCAGTGCTATTTTAACTCTTAAACTCCCTCCCTTTCTTCCATCCCAAGATCTTCCATACAATTTCTCCTCACACTACCTGATCCACATCCAATAAGTCATCTTTGTTCAGTTTTGACAAATACTTGTACATTCTTCGTAGTCATCTAGACCTAAAGTGAGATTTTCTTGTGGCTTATAAACTTACCTTTATTTCACGTTATTTCATACACAATCCAAAAGTGTGACGAACAAGACTTATACTTATGTCCATAAAATGTATGCATTTATTTTCCTGAGGTAAATATTTACATAAAAGAAGGAAAAACAAAACAAAACAAAACAAAACTTTATCCAGACAACCAAAATCTGTGCAGTTACTTACTGACTTAAATGAACTTTGTATCAGACCAATAACTTTCAGAGAAATGTGTTTTAGAAAAACCTTAAAGAAAGTCAGTAAACTAACATATAAAATTATCTCCTAATTATTTGGGAGCAAGCTTAATTGCAATTCTAATGTTTACTTTTATAGCATCACAGGTGCCTTATCTGATTTAAATAAAATATTTGCTGAAATAAATTGGGAAAAAAAAAAGGGGGGGGGAGGGGAGGGAGGGAGAGAGGACCTAGACAATTGAGGTAGAAATGAACATGATTAATTAATATTATTTATTTTAAAGACATGATACAATCATTCATTTTCAAAGCTGTCTTATATTATTTTCTAATGTAACATGTAGAGTTGTGTAAGGAAATGACATGGTATAACAAGAAAAATGTAAAGACCCCTTTCGGATAGGTTGTTTGTTAGAGAATACATGTGTTTTGATATGTAATATAGTAGACACATACCAGTGACTGAAATTGCTCATCTCGTAGTTTTAGGAGACATTCTATTTGAAAATAATAACAAAATCCTATGTTAGTTGTTTTGTACATCCAATAAACTGTTCACAGCCTTATGTAATAAACATGCTTTTCATTCATTTGACTACATACACAAAATGTTTGCGGACAAGTAAAATACCAAATGGCTTCTGTTTTTAAATAGCCAAGCTCCCAAGCTTTCTAGATCACTTACAGAGAATTTGTATCTTCTGACTTTATTAATTTAGAGACTAGTAATGTGTGACAGAGGATGGTAATGAAGACAATGTTCAGCAGTCTACTTCAGTTAGTCATGTCTGCCAAGCTGCATTCCATTTTTTTGTTCTAATGTTACTGAGTATCCTGAAATTTGATGGGTTTTCTAGTACAATGCATATTTGTATATATGTTTGTGTTTATTCTCATCTCTGTTAATGAAAAACAGTCAAAGTCAAGGCAAGAGAATCAGCCACACACATATATAAAAGAAAAAAAAAAAAAGGAAAAAAAAAAAAAAGAAATATTGTTTGTGATTCAGCAACAGAAAAATCTGTAAATGATGTCTGTCATAAAGCTAAATGCTTTTGCTATCAATGGTCTTAAAATGCTTTCATCCACTTTTGCAGATACTGTTTCCTGATCATAATTATGATTTATATCTTTTAAGCAAAGACTAATGATATGTCTGTAGTTGCTATGAAAATGCATGCAAAGTAGGTCAGTGCTGTAATATGCTAAAAACAAAATATTCATTCTGTAAATTGTCTAGATTTCAGAAACTTCTGCTTCTGTTTCTTCTAAAATCCACCTTTATACTAATTTGAAACATTTATTTTAGTTAGTCCATCAGGCAGTCATTTGGTTTGATAGTGTCAGCTTTAGGGGAATTATTGGTTTGTGAACTGCAAACTCATATGAGGGTTTGGTACACTGCTCATTGTAAGCACCATTATATTGGTACACTTGGACCAATACTATAACAAGGCCAAAAAGCACCTTCTTATAAACAATGAGAACAAAAAAGTCATGTTGGATTTTGATCATGAACTGAAAAAAAAAAAAAAAGTAAGAACAGATATCACAGATTTTTATTTTTTTTTTTTTTTTTTTTTTTTTTTGTCAGTAACTTGGCATTTTGAAATGGCTCTACCAAATATCTGACTTCTCACTTTGGGTATCAATGGATCTGTAGTCTCTGAATTTAATTACTTTCATTTAAGAAACTTGCTGACACATATTCCTGGGAATCCTCTCTTAAAAATAAACTGGTAGAAATTTAAACACAGGTAGTTTGTATAATATAAGTAAGTTTCACCCTCTTCAGTGGTAATGTGGTAATAATTACTGTTTTTTTTTTGTTTGTTTTGTTTTGTTTTGTTTGTAAAAAAAGAAGACAGCTGAAAGAATTACATTGATTTTAAAGATGTAAACCAACAGGCAAACAACATCTTACCACTTTATTACCTAACTAATTCATTAGTGAACCTCTCACATCTCTATTTGGTTATGGAACAGTTCATCTTGAATGTCATCTCATAGCTTATAACAGGACAAACTGATCTGAACTGAGCAAACTGATCTAGTGGGTGGCATCCATACCCACAGGAAGGGGTTTGGAAGTAGATGATCTTTAAGGTCCATTCTAACTCAAACCATTCTGTGATTCTATAATGACAATCAAGATCAGATGGCACCAGAATGGCATTATGCAGGAAGGTCCTACCTGAATAACTTTCTCTTTCTTTGGGATAAGATGACACACTTAGCAGATGAAGGAAAATCTATGAAACTTGTTCACATGGTTTTTAGTAAATCATTTAAAACTGATTTCCACAGTACATTCCCAGGAAAAAATGGCTGCTCATGGCTAGGAGAGGCATACTGTTCACTGTGTGAAGAACTGGCCGTCTGGCCAAGCTCAAGTCACACTGAACAGAGTTCAATCCAGACAGTGGTCAGTGACCAATGCTGTTCCCCAGGGTTCAATACTGGGGCCAATTTTATTTAATATTTTCATCAATAATTTGGATAAGGGGATCGAGTGCAAACACAAAATTTGTGGACAATGCTAATTTAGGTGGGAGTGTTGATGACCTTGAGGGTTGGAAGAGTTGCAGAGGAATCTGTATAGGCTAGATCAATGGGCTGAGCTGAACTGTATGCCATTCAGCAAGGGGAAGTGCCAGGGGCTGCGACTGGGGCACAACAAGCCCAGGCAGCATTACAGGCTTGGGGAAGAGTTGCTGGAAAGCTGACCAGCAGAAAAGGACCTGGGAGTGCTGGTCAACAGCCAGTTGAACATGAGCCAGCAGTGTGCCCAGCTGTCCAAGAAGGCCAATGGAATCCTGGACTGGAATCCTGGATCAGAAACAGTGTGGCTGGCAGGACAAGGAAGATGATTGTCCCCTTCTATGTGGCTCTGGTGAGACCACGCGTCAAATACTGCATTCAGGTTTGGGCCCCTCACTACAAAAAGGCTGTTGAGTTGCTCATGCCCGTGCAGAGAAGAACAAAGCAGCTGGTGACAGGACTAGAAATCAAGAGTTATGAGGAGTGGCTGAGGGAACTGAGTGTGTCTAGCCTAGAGAAAAGAAGACCTCGTCATTCTCTACAACTACCTGAAAGGAGGTTGTAACAAGAAGAGTGGCAGTGTCTTTTCTCGGGTGGCAAGTGATAGGAGATGAGGAAATGGCCTCAAGTTGTGCCAGGGGAGATTTAACTTGGATATTTGGTAGAATTTCTTCATGGAGAGGGCAGTTAAGCATTGGAACAGACTTCCTAGGGAAGTGGTAGATTCCCCATTCCTGGTGGTTTTTAAGAGACATGGGGATGTAGCACTAAGGGACATTGTTCAGTGGTGGACTTGATAACATTAGGTTGATGTTTCGACCTGATGATCTTGAAAGTCTCTTCCAACCTAGGCGATTCTATGATTCTATAGTGTATTTAATATGGAATACATGGAATTTGTACTCATGGGATGTTTTGCTCTTAGATTAGTCTCATTTGTGGAATTCATTTAAGTTACCTGAGATATATATATGTTTGTGAATGCGCATTCAGCTTGGGTAGGATTTATGTGATACTACACCTGAAATTAAGTTTGAAAAAATTAAAAAGGTTTTTGTTTTGTTTTGTTTTGGTTTAGTTTATAGAAAGCCTAAAAGTAAAGTACCTACGGGGAGTAAAATTATTGTTTGTACCTCTCTGATGTCACAAATCACTAGAAATAGAAATACCTTTCTCACATTAAGCATAGGCATTTTGAAAAAGGGCTATAATAAAAGGCTTACAAATTTTGGTGTTTGAATTATAATGGCTGCAAAGATGATGTTTCTGCTTCAACTTTTTAAATTACTGCTTGAAACGGAAATGCATTTAGGCACTTAAGGTTTGATTTATAAAACTGCTATTTACTTTTATGCAGCTTCTTTGCATAGTTTACTCTGTGAAAGTAGAACATTTTGAGTTTACATAAGTTATATTTTTCTTTTTTTTTTTTTCATGGAAACTCTTGTGGACATTACCTCACTATTCTCATCTCAATGTGCACATTAAGACAAAAAGCTGTTGAAGGCATGAAAGAACTGTGATATTCTCAGAATCAATAAGTAGACTGTATTGCAGTATATTTTATTTAAAGAAAAACAGTGGAAACATTTTACAAGTGAAGTACAGAAGCTAGAGCTGCCTGAAGGAATGTCAGATCAGCAAAAAGACTCTAGACATTCTTGAAGCAGCATGTTTGGTCTGATTTGGCATTTCCAGGATATTCTCACTGAACTACTTGCTAGGTGTGTTTTTATTTGGTTTGTTTGTTTGTTTGTTTTCTTTGCAGGTTTTTAAACAAAATAGTGCTAAGATACGAGGACAGCTGTCATCTAGATTGCTGGTGATTGTTACCCATGAGAACTTTGATATCTAATATACCTAATATATCTAAAATATCTAAAGTCTGTAGCATTTAAAACTAAGATAAAAACAGAAAGGTGACCATCACTTATGTAAGTGATTCCAAATTCTAACATGTAGATGACTAGGGAGAGACGAGACAATACTATTTTATAACACTATTTCTTCTATAATAATGAAGAGGCAAAATGCACAGGATTGAGGGCCTGCTGTCTGAGATACCCTATAAACCTTTGTTGTGTATGGAACTTGGCTGACTGCCAGACCCCCACCCAGGCACGTTCTCACTCTCTCCCCACAATGGAACAGGGGGAAGAAAATCACAACTGCCTCAGACTGAGTGCTTTCCATAAGGTACAGTCCATTAGGATCAAACTGTCCCAGCATGGGTCCCCCATGGGCCACAGTTCCTGTCAGAAAACCTTTTTCTAAGTGTGCTTCTCTCCACAGGCTGCAGCTCCAGCCCGGGACCTGCTCCTGCGGGGGCTCTCCACGGGCTGCAGCCTCCTCCAGGCCACATTCACCTGCTCCACCAGGGGCTCCTCCATGGGCTGCAGCATGGAGATCTGCTCTGGTACCAGGAGCCCCCTCCCCTTCCTTCTTCACTGATCTGGAGGATCTCTACATTTTCTCACTCCTCTCTCTCCCAGATGCTGTGCAGTGTTTTTACCCCTTCTTAAATGTTATCACCAGTGTTACTCATGGGCTCAGCTTTGGCAGCAGTGGGTCTGTTTTGGAACCATCTGGAACCATATGTGACCAATACAGGAGCAGCTTCTGGTTTCTTCTCTCTGAGGCCACCCCTACAGCCGCCTTGCTGCCAAAACCATGCC
This sequence comes from Anas acuta, assembly GCF_963932015.1. Classification (NCBI taxonomy): domain Eukaryota; kingdom Metazoa; phylum Chordata; class Aves; order Anseriformes; family Anatidae; genus Anas; species Anas acuta. The sequence goes on from NC_088979.1 coordinate 13,498,947, forward strand.
ATGTAATGATGTAATACATCATATGATGAATACATAAGTAACAACTAAAGGATTTTACACCGCAAAATAAAGATAAGAGATAACAACAGAAAGAAAGAAAAAAAAAAAAAAAAGAAAAAAAGAAAAAAAAAAAAAACAGGAAGGCAGCATGCAAAGGAGAAGGTTAGTGCATTAAGCAGTAAGTGTTCTAGATCCCTAAACACTATGAAATGTTTTGAAAAAAAATAAAAATAAAATCAACAGAAATGGATATTCAATGAAAATATATAAATGAGCAATGTAATGGGTGGTGGAATTTGAGCAACACAAAATGTTTGTCCTTCGGTTCCTCTAGCACCCACTTTGAGCCAGTATTGAGGTTGATGTCTGAATGAATAAGGCCTGGGGTGTAGCCACAGCTGTAGTCATTATCTGCCTGAATGAGGCCTTGAGTGTGATGGCCAATGTTTGAGCAAGGCAACCATCAGGCCAAAGGTGGCGGGGACAGAGAAGCACACCATTGTAAAATCCAAAGTGCTTCTGTGCTGCAGCCACCATATTGTGGGAGCCAATAGCCGTGGGGAAAATACCAACCAATATTTATATAACATCGTGAACATGATTCGCAATCCTGCTGACCTCTGAACTGTTTAAAAGAGCCTTGTACAATAAGATATCAGCAGTCTGTTTGTAGCCATAGAAAACACAAGTAAGAGAAGTGATTTCTTCCTTGATTTTTTTGGCTTCTTATAAAACTACTGTCATCCTTATTATCATGAGATGTTTTACTCACTGCCAAATAAAAATTGGCATCAGGACTGGATAATCATCTAATGGCTTGGAAAATTATCTCAATGAGTAATCTAAGTAATCGAGTTTTATTTGCAAAGCTAAGGTACATTTAAGAGTATTGTGCTGATACTAGTGCTGTCCCAGCATCTAATATACATGACTTCTGCTCAAATTATTACATAACGTCTCATTCCCAGGAGGTAGAAGCTTAAATCTTTTCATGTAAAGCTGCAATCTTTTTTTTTTTTTTTTTTTTTTTTTTTTTTTTTTTTTTTTTTGTCATCAAAATTAGGAATGGAGAAATTAACATTATTAAGGGATGTTAAGAACACAGCCTCCTCCTCCAGCCACTCCAGCCCAGGACCAATCCTATCTTGCCACCAGGGCCCAGCCCACTGTCTGGGGACCTGGGGTCACTTCCCAGGCTGGGGATCACAGCTGCTGCTGTGTTAACCTTTGGAGGTTCAACCAGTAGCAAGGCTGAGCACATATCCCTGACACACACAGACACACAGACACTTCAAGTTAACAAAGATGAGATGGGCAAGGACTTGAAGGATTGAGTAGAAAGCCAGAATGTGGTCTAAAAAACAAGGGATTTGTTCTTCTTAGTTCAACAAAAAGAATTCTACTGATGAACTGATACACAGACAATGAAAATAAAAAGACAATGGCCTCCACAATCTACCAGGAGAAGCAGGAACAAAATTCAGCAGTTGAAATTTAAAGTTAAACTTTTAGATTAGGAGTAAGCTTTAGCTTCAAAAAGAGAGAGAGATAACTATTAAAATACCTTGGCTAGTGCAAATATATTTTTATATATTTTTATATATTTTTATTTTATTTTATTTTATTTTATTTTATTCCTGGAAGAGATGTCTATTTTAAATAGCAATTAATTTAGAGAAATCCTACAGTTCATGTTCCACAGGAGTTACAGCAGATGATTGCAATGGCCATTTCTTTATTTATCACTTAATGTATCTACAGATGTTTAAAATTTGCATTCTGTAGTATTTCTGACTTTTTTGCATATTCTATTGGGAGCAACATGGCAATTATTTCACTCACTAAATACTAGCTGAAGACAATAAAGGTAAAACTTTCAGAAATGGTCCTTCATTAACACTCATGACAACTTGATTTATTGGTATACCTTAGGGTGTGTAGTCTGATTAGCTGCTTGACTTTGACATACCATCTTTTTATTCACAGGATCTCTGAAATTTATTCTCATGCATTCCCTCTTCTCCAGTCAACTAGATATAAGGTACATGATTTATTCTCTGTGACAATCACTGTGCTAACCTTGCCATGTCTGACCATATAAAACAAATTCAGACATCTAGACATGGACTAAGTAGCCATTAATGTAACCAAAATTATTAGTAATATATTTTTATTTTCCTTATATTTTTTAGACCTAAATTCTCTGCCCCCCGGAGGCAATTTGTTAACTCTGCTCTTATGGTAGAAAGGTTCCTTGGAGACCTTCAAAACTATCAGACAAGGTAGCCTGATTGAAATTTAGCAGAGGGTTGTAAATGATCCCCAGAGGTCCCTTCCAAACTACTCTATGACAGTTTTGTGGGGGAGGAGGGATAAATTTCTTGATCAAAATCAGATTCCAGCTCCAACAAAGTGAATTCAAATTCTTAGGAATAGTTGGCTCAATACCTGTGACTCACATTCAGTTGTCCACACTTAGTATACTATCCAAAACAGCAGCACAATGCAAAAAATGCTGTCTGTAACATAAGCTGTCATATTTTTCTTCCATGAGAATGAAATAAGAAAACATGGAAATGGCTTGAGCTCCCTCTGATAACTGTACACACACATACAGTGATGAAAGTTAGGGAAAAAATCTGGATATAATTCCTCTTTCCAAGGTGAAGAGAAGATGCTGTTTGGCTATATGTTATTTCTATACATAGAGGTATACATGTGCAGAGAAAAGCTGGTGTCACGCCTTTAGAAGAGCAAAGCTCTTCTGCATTTCGAGCTTCTGGGGATGGGGGAGGTCAAAATCAGCAGCTGCTGTGCCTCACAGAGGTACATACAGTACCAAGTAGCTGAGCCTGAGCCTTTTTGTTTGTTTGTTTGTTTTTGTAGTACTAATGCTGATTGCATATCTTTACATACCCACATATTTTAAGCATTGCTTTTGGTGAGAGAGTGAATACACAAGCACCTTACTTCACTGGATGGCTTATATCGTCTGTGTACTCCTACCATATGGAAAACATACAACTGCTTTCAAGTCAGGATGTAAAACCTTTTAAGCCTCCCGAATAAATGTCTATGTTGTAGTCTTACTTGTTCCTGTACTTTGCATACTGTAGAAAGCAAAGTTAATTTGTCTGAGAGAAATGAAATTTATCACCAGAGAGTGTTGAATGTCACAGCTGTCCCTTGAATTGCTTGTTTTTGTCATTTTTAAAGTGTGCCGTTCTTCCCAGAATGTAGTGTCTTATGATTTTAACATTAAGATGTTCTGACTGGCTTTATCGTGGTACATAAATTCCAGCATGTGTATAAATATTGAGCCAAGGAAATATTTCTATTTCAATTATTTCAATAATATTTTTTAATATTCTTTAAACTTAAGTAATTACAGTTATAAAAGGATAAAGTCTAAGAGATAAAAATTAAGAACTCAGACACTTATCAGAAAACAGTTCCTACTGATAAGATTCCTGCTATTGAGGAGTAGATGGGGTTCACAGGAACTTGATGAAATTCATAAAGGCAAATGCAAAGCTTCTACCTGGAGAAGAGTCCTTGAAAAAAAAAAAAAAAAAAGTAACAGTAAATAAATAAATAAATAAAGGAAAATATGTGAAAGGGCTCTAGGTGTTCTGCTGGGGAACAAAGCTGAGCATTATGCTCAGGGACACTAAGACGAAAGAGGGGAACAGTAGCCTGCGCTTCAGGAGTAGGGGCAAAGCCAAGACATCCAAGAACTCTAAGACTAAGACATTCTTATATAGAATCGTAGAATCATAAAGGTTGGAAAAGACCTTCAAGATCATCTTGTCCAGCCTTCACCCTACTACCAGTGTCACCCACTAAACCATGTCCCTAAACTCCAGGCCCGAACTTTCTTTAAACGCCCCCAGGAATGGTGATTTCACTTCCCTGAGCCAATTCCTGTTCCAATGCCTGCCTCTTCTTTCTGAGAATAAATGTCTCCTGATTTCCAACCTAAACCTCCCCTGGCACAACTTGAGGCCATTCCCTCTAGTCCTGTCACTAGTGACCTGTGAGGAGAGGCTAATCCCCCAGTCCCCACACCTTCCTTTCAGGTAGTTGTAGAGAGCAATAAGGTCTCTCTTGAGCCTCCTCTTCTCCAGACTAAACAACCCCACTTCCCTCAGCCACTCCTCACATAGGACTTGTGTTCCAGGCCTTTTACCAGCTTCGTAGCCCTTCTCTGGACACACTCCAGGGCCTCAATGTACTTCTCATGTACCGAGGGGCCCAAAACTGAGCACAGTACTCAAGGTGCAGCCTCACCTGAGCAGAGTACAGAGGGACGATCACCTCCCTAGCCCTGCTGGCTACACTATTCCTGATACAAGCCAGGATGCTGTTGGCCTTTTTGGCCACCTGGGCACACTGCTGGCTCATATTCAGGCAAGCATCGATTAGCACCCCCAGATCCTTTTCCTTTGTACAGCTTTCCAGCCACTCTCCCCCAAGCCTGTAGCACTGCATGGGGTTGTTGTGGCCAAAGTGCAGGACCCAGCACTTAGCCATGTTGAATCTCATCTCATTGACCCCTGCTTATCAACCCATCATGTCCAGGTCCTTCTGCAGGGTCTTCCTACCCTCCAGCAGATCGACAGCAACTTGGTGTCCTCTGCAAACTTACTGACGGTGCACTAAATCACAGAATCACAGAATTATAGGGGTTGGAAGGGACCACAAAAGACCCCCCTGCCAAAGCAAGTTCCTTAGAGCAGGAATTCCCTCATCCAAATCATCAATAAAGATATTAAAGTGGATGGGCCCCAAAACCGAACCCTGAGGAACATCACTGGTGACCGGTCGCCAGCTGGATTTCACTCCATTCAACCTCACTTTCTTCACCCTGCTGTTCAGACAGTTTTTAAACCAGAAAAGCATGTACCCAGCTAATCCATGGGTACCAGCTTCTCCAGGACAATAGTAGGGACCATGTCAAAGTCCTTGCCGAAGTCTAGGTAGACTACGTCAACAGCCTTTCCCAGGTCCACCAGGCAGGTGAACCAGTCATAGAAGGAGATGGGGTTACTTTGCAATCATTAGACTGTGAATTGATTCGTGCATCCAGTTTTGGTTCCATTAGTAGGAAAAACAAAAAAACAAACAAACAAAAAAAAAAACTGATAAACTGAAGGAAATTCAGAGGATAGCCACCAAGATGATTGGGGGGAACTGGGAACTGGGCTTCTTCAGCATGAAACACAGATGGCTTCAGGTGACCTAACAACAGACTCCAGTGCCTACAGGAAGGTTATCATGGAGGTGGATCCAGGTTCTTCAAAGTGGTAACCGTCAGGAGGAGAAGAGAATGGGAACAAACTGTAGGAAGAATTATAAGGACAAACTTTCCCTATGAGGACAGCCATGCAGTTGTACAGGTTCCTCTAAGAGGTTGTACATTGTCACTCCTTGGAAGTTTTCAAGACCCAACTGGATAAAGGTCCAAGCAGCCTCATCTGATGATCTAGCTGACCCTGGTCAAAAAGAAGATTGGACCAGGTCCTAAGGTCTCTTCCTTCAATTATGTTATGACCCTATGATTCTATGATCTATCTGATTTCCAGTTTCTAAATGTTCCTCCATCTGTTAAATAACTTTGACTTTGTTCTCGCAACAAGCATCACATGTCTATTTACTTCAGGGTAGGACTGTTAATATTTTCAGTTCACCCAGATGACAAGCAAAGACAAGTATTCTCATATTCAGAAAGACAGGATTGACTGACAGTATTTTGACACCTAATTGTACTACACAAAGAAACTTGAAGGAAGATATTCATCTTTTCATATCTATTTAAACAAAGAAAATTCTTTAAATATAATCATTTAAGTCCTTCAATATAGCAAGAACATAGAATATTAAAAGTCTAGCTTCATATTTTTAAACTTATTACTAATGACTTTTATTTGTCAGTTTGTGAATTTCAGCAACTGATATTTCTTTAGGGGAAAAAGTCAAAATAAAGTAAGAACAGTAAGGGATTCTTCCCCTGGTAATGTGAGCTCATTGATATGACAGAGTATCTAAATGACAAGTTGTCTATTCAGCTTCATGGAATTTGACTCAATGTAGGGTTAAATGGTAGAAGCCATAAAGTATCCTCAAGAAATATCAAGTCAAGTTTTAAAACAGTGTTTTTACATGTGCCATGGGAAAAATGAAATACAACTTTAAAAACTTATTTAATACATGAGAAAAGAAATAACTACAAACTTGGACTTGCATCATCTGGTTATGGGACATAGCATTTGAAGGGCAAACTGCAATGAAAGCTCTGTCTCCATCATCTAGAGAATTCCTTGTAGAGTGATGAATGATAAAAGTGGCTCCTCCACTCTGACAGTACATCTGAAGCAAATGCTCTGCTTACTGGGGAAATATTGAAGGACACCCAGTCTTACATCCAAGCTCTAATGAAAAGCAGTTGGATTCCTCCTGATCGTAGAATCATAGAGTATCCTGAGTTGGAAGGGACTCACAAAGATCATTGAATTTAAATTTTGGATCCCCAAACGATGACCCAAAAATTCAGACCATGTGTCTGAGATCATTGTCCAAATGTTTCTTGAACTCCAGCAGGCTCGGTGTTGTGACCACTTCCCTAGGGAGTCTGTTCCAGTGCCCAACCATGCTCTCAGTGATGAACCTTTTCCTGATAACCAGCCTGAATTGCCCCTGTTGCAGCTTCAAGCCATTTCCTCAGGTCATAACACTGGTCAGCAGAGAGCAGAGATCAACGCCTGCCCCTCTGCCCCCCTTGTGAGGAGCTGTAGACTGCGATGAAGTCTCCCCTCAGTCTCCTCTTCTCTAGGCTGAACAATACTTCAATTGACTTCAACTGTTCCTCATATGTCTTGCCCTCCACACACTTCACCATCTTTGTAGACCTGTGAACACTCTCTAATAATTTTATGTCATTTTTATACTACAGCGCCCAAAACCGCACACAGCACTCAGGGTGAGGCTGCGCCAGCACAGAGTAGAGTGGGACAATCACTTCCCTCGATTGGCTAGCAATGCTGTGCTCGATGCACCTGGAATACAGTTGGCCCTCCTGGCTGCCAGAGCACACTGCTGGCTCATGTTCAACATGCTGTCAGCCAGAACCCTTCCTGTGGGGCTGATCTCCAGCATCTTGTCCCACAATCTGTACATATAACCAGGGTTTGGTTATGGTATATTCCCTGTCAAGTACCAATGTCTGTCATTTAAAGACAGCACATTCTCCCCTGTTCAGCACCAGGCCAACATTGCTACATATCATCTGGATCATAAGATTCAGGTCCGTCTGCTCTTGCACAGACCATTCTTGGTTTATGAAAGAACAGATTAAGATCACAGACAAGGTCTGAGGATAGGAGAACATAGAAAGGAACCTATTAAATAGTAAAAGACAAATGCATTTTTTCTTTCAAAAGTGACTTACATTAAGAATTTCAATGCAATTGAAAATATACACTTTTTGATTCTCTTTCTGTGATGTGATTCAAAAGTCAAGAATGAGTATACAACTTCACATGCTAAACATTAACTATGGGCAAATTTATTTACTGTATGTTACAGTATGTAGAAAGTGGAAGTTATTTTAGTCCACCTCTATTTCACTCATAATGTATCTCAGGAGTGATGTATCTCAACAAAGAGGAAGTCAGGCAAAAATGTCTGGAGACCTGTATGGATGAACAAGATGTTCCTAGCCAATAAAGAAGCCTAGATAGGTTGGAAGCCAGGGAGGGTAACCAGGTAGGAATTCAGACATTGTCCAAGCAGCCAGGGATCAAAATAGGAAAGCTGAAGCCCAGATAGAAATTAATCTGGGCAAGGACATCAAGGGCTTCTACAGTGACAAAAGGAAAAATAGGGCAAGTGTGTGTCCTCTCCTGAAGGACAGAGGAGAGCTGGTTACCCAGGACAGAGAAAAGACTAAGAGAAAATGCCTTCCTTGCTTCATTCTTTATTAGGAAGACTGGTTTAGTGTCACTTACTCAAAACACCTTCAAGTCCTATGCCCAAGTTATTTATGAAAACATTAAAGAGAACTGGGCTGAGAATGGAGCCCTGGGCATCCCCTCTAGTGGCTCGCCAGCAGCCTAATGAAACCCCATTTGCCATAACCCTTTGAGCCTGAGCCTTCATACTATGCATTTGTCTAGCTGTAGGCTGGATGTTTTGTCCAGAAGTGAAGCAGTATCAAAAGCTTTGCTGAAATCCAAAAAGATGACATCAGCTGTCTTCCCTAGGTCAACTAGATGGGAAACCTTGTCATAAAAGGAAACAAAGTTTGTTAAGCAGGTCTTTCCCCTCATGAACCTGTGTTGTCTGTGACCAATGACCACATTGTCTTTCAAGTGTTTTTCAGTAATTCCTAAAATAATTTTCTCCATAGTTTTATCTGGCACTGAGGTGAGACTGACAGGCCTGTAATTACCACATCTTGAGCACGGTCTTGGGCAGCCTGCTCTAGGTGGCCTTGCTTGAACAGGGGGGATGGACCAGGTGACCTCCAGAGGTCCCTTCCAACTTGAGCTGGTCTGTGGTTCTTTTTTGGAAAATGCTTCCCAACTATGTGGCAGTGGTGTACTCTGTACCCTATGTCCATGTTCCCCTACAAAGTGCTGCACAGGCAGTCACGGACAGAGTGTTTGTTAACATGAGCAATGTATCTGCATAGGCTAAAGCTCCTGGAGGGAATGGACTCTCTCCAAGAGGGTGAGTGGTCACTGCCCAGCTGCTAACAGTTGTCTCTGTTGCAAGCCTCCACACATCATCTTCCTCAGCGGCACAGGACACCAAATATGGCTTGGCTGCAGAGAAACTGTTCAAGAGTAATTCCCACTGCCTGTTGAGCACTGTTTTCTGTGTGTCCGATGTGCTCAGTCCTGAGGCACCAGCACCCAGGGGATGTCTGGGACAGGCAGATTCTCCATCTTGGCCCTTGGCAGGCACACTGAGGCCCATCAACAGGCCTCAATAAACTCAATTCTGGGAGTTTTTCAATAAATCCCAGAATAAATAATAATACTAATTCTAATACTAATTCTAATTAATAATAATAATAAATAAATAAATAAATAAATTGGTGTTATGCATCTGTGCTGTCCTGCTGGTAAAGCTGTCTGTGGCCTACTCCAGGCTCAGGAAGGTGTCCAAGTCATCTACCTGCACCCCAAGCGTGATCTCAATGGAGAGGGTGCTCTTGTAGGCACTGGCCAGGCTGATCTTGCAGGAGCAGCGGGAGCACAGCACAATCAGGTACCAGTGGCACGACTGTGGCAGATGTTCCCAGTCTGCTTTCACCAAGGCCTGTGGATGGTTTCTTCCACATTCAGATAGGAGTCAGTACAGAGGGTGTGTAGCAGGCTGGGCTCCTGTCTTCTCCTCAGCTCGTCCTCAGGGTGGTGGAGGAAGCACAACATGTCCCCCACCAGCCACTGCCTTGAGCAGGTGCACTCCAGCTTCATGCACAGGCAGGAGTTCCTCACTGGCATCTCCCCTGTGGCACTCAACTCCAGGTGGAAGGCATGCCCAGGGGAAGGCCTCAGGGGCATGAGCAGGTGGTAGAGGATGTTGTCTTCCCAGGCACTCCAGCCTTTGTAGAGGCAGTCCATGATGATGGCTGGCTGCAGCTGTGGCTTGAAGAGACAGTTCCTGGAGAGTCCTTGGCAAGCATCAAGAAGCTTGTCCAGCAGCTTCTCCACCACCACGCACTTGTCAGACATGTACGGCACTGGCCACTGTGCTATCGGCCCAAACCCTGCCCAGATCCCAGGTGTCATCAGGAGTCACTGTCCTTGTCTGCATCATCATTGTCCTCCATCTTCCTTGTAGAGCTGCCATACTTGCTGCTGCTGCCCAACTTCTTTTCCTGAGCCACCAGCAGAGCCCAAAGAGCAGGACAAGGAGCTCAGCCAAGGTGAAGAGCTGCCACTGCTGCAAGGCAGTGAAGAGAAGACCTCTGAGGGCCACCCCACTATGCTCCTGGCTCCTCTCGTCCATCTCCTGCAGCAGCTGAGCCATGCCCTGACTCAGTTGCTCTGCATGCTCCTGCATTTGCCCATGTACATCTACATTTATACCACTGTGGCTTCTGGGCAATGCCCAGCACAACCAGGACAAGGAAGATTAGCTGATCCATGGCCTGAAGGAGGTGTGAGCTGTACTTACTGATGGCCCAGGCCACAGTGTGGTGGCCCTCCCTGCCTCTGGCCCTGATGACAGCTCCCCTACAGTGACTTGTCCTTTGTGCTGAGCCGACAGTGAGGTGAATCAAAACAGGCAGAACAGAAAGATGCAGAGGGCAGTGGCTGGTTGTGCAAAGTCTAGTTGGAGGCCAATAATGAGCACAGTAGCCCGGGGGTCAGGACTGGGTTCAGTGCTGTTTAATATCATCATTAATAATCTGGACAATGGGGTAGAGGGTAGAGTGTCCCTCAGCATATTTGTGGATGACATGAAGTGAGGGGAAGTGGTGGACTCAACAGAGGGACACACAGAGATCCCGAGGGACCATGACAGGCATGAGAAATGGGCTGACAAGAATCTCATGAAGTTCAACACAGAGAAGAGCAGAGTCCTGCACCTGAGGAGGAACAGCCCAAGGTACCAGGACATGCTGGGGGCCACCCATCTGGAAGGCACCTCTGCAAAAAAGGACCTGAGGGTCCTGGTGAACACCAAGTTGAACGCGAGTCAGCAATGTGCCCTTGCTGCTAAGAAGGCTAATTGGCTGCATTAGGCAAGGTATCACCAACAGGTCAAGAGAAGTGATGTTTCTACTCGACAGCCTCGGCAAGGCCACACCTGGACTACTGTGTCCAGCTCTGGGCCTCTTGAGTACGAGACCTAGAGATACTGGAAAGAGTCCAACAGAGGGCCACCAAGATGATCAAGGGACTGGAGTACCTCTCCTAGGAGGAAAGGCTGAGAGAGCTGGGCGTATTCAGTCTGGAGAAGAGAAGGCTCAACAGGGATCTTAGCAGTGTGTATAAGTGTCTGAAAGGAGGACGTAAAGAAGACAGAGCCAGGCTCTTGTCAGTGGTACCCGGTGCCAGGACAAGAGGCAAGGGACACAAACTGGATTACAAGATCTTCTGTCTAAGCATTAGGAAGCACATCTTCACTTGTGCAAGTGACAGAGCCCTGTCAAAAAACATATTATTTGATGTGACTTTCTTCAATTAACATGAGGACATGAACAGCTACTTAGGAAACAATTACTGGACAAAACCTATTTGAACTTGGCATAAAGTGCTTTTTATTTATTTATTTTTTTTTTTCCTAGCAGCTTGCTAAACACTACACAACCTCCAGAACTCCAGAAGGGGAAGTAACGTATTTAAGAGATGTGTGGATTTGACACTTAGGAACATGTTTTAGTGATGGGTAGGTCAGGTTGATGGTTGGATTCCATGATTCTGTGATGTCCTGTGAAGCATCTCTTATGAAAACTGGTTTTATAACACTGAAGATGATGCATAAAAGACACAGCTTATAAAACAGTTTTCAAACTGGGTAAGATCATATATGTCTGCTAAAAAGTGATAAAAAAAATCAATTTAGCATCTGTGCAGATGTTTCATACTGCCTCCGTACAGCAGCATCCTTTTGAGGCAAGAAGGAGCATGCATCTGCTTTCCTAGCTTGCAGAGTGCAGCACATCCGCACTACTCTAACAATGGGAATCTTCATTCTCTATTAAGCTGATACAGAAAGCTTTGAATAAAAGCCTTAAAAAGCTCATCTGAAAGTATTAATTCTGAAGGAAACATGTAAATCTTGATGAAATCTTCTATTCGTCTTTAATCTTGTTATGGTAAACCTTGTAATTAAGGTGATTAAATGACTGAACATAACCCTATATTTACATCCTTTGGAGTATTACAATGAAGAACCATAATCCTGTTTATGGAAAAACAAACAAACAAACAAACAAACAAAAACAAACAGCAAAAACCATTTTAAATGGAGACATCAAGCCAACCTTGTTTTTTATGTGGTAGGTAATTAATGAATCTCTCATTTAGCAAGGGTACATAAGTAAAGACGATGTGTTGAACATCTAAGCACTGTAAAGTGTATCAGTGCTTTTCTCATAATGATTGAAAAAAATGCATACATTTTCCCATCATTGATATAATTGACTAGTGTAGACACAGTGAAAAGCATTCTTGGAATGTCTTCTCAAATACGTTCATATATATATCCTAAAACACAGAACTGTTTTGCATTTTCTTATGCGCACATGAGGATGAAATAACAGACACAATAAGATCTGTGAACCTTCACTGAGATTTTTCATACCTGATATACATTAAAGTGGATCCTTAGGATAAGAATAGATGAGCAATTGGCACTTGCTTTTAATCAAATTATGTAAACACTATTTTCACAGATTATATAAAATTAAGGATTCTGGGCATTGCATTTCACATTATATAATAAAAAGTAAGTACAACAGCTATTTTGCTGAACTGCCGTTGTGCAGTTTGCTGGAGGAAAACAAAATTTGTATCCAATTCATAGATGATGTATTGTACATGACTTCTCTACAGGCACAGTGCCGTGAGTATCTATGTCATCTCTACTAAAAGGCAGTGTCTATGGGATTTAACAGGACTGACCAATCATTGTTTTAACTTACAAAATGCTTCAGGAAAAGTTCAAAAGTCATCTAGAGAATTTCATTGCAGTAATATAACAGGACAATATGACAATTAAGGAAACTGTAGAGAAAATTAATCTGGAATTACATTTATTTTCCTAGTGATCCTAATGGCCAGGAACACAAAAATTAAGTTGAATAGAAAACAATGGACCTAAATCAAAGCTGGGATAAAGACATTACTGTAAAACAAGTAAGCAAAACTCAATTTTGGGGATAAATTGCTGTTTTTTCAGTTTTTATTTGCGTCTGTACGGTTTGCTCTATCCATGGATTTATATTGTATCAATATTCATCATTTTCTAAATAAACTTTTTGAAAGAACTGATTTCTGTTCAGTGAGAGTTGACTGTATTGCCAGCTGTGGACTGAAGCATCTCTCCTATGTGGAAAGGCTGAGGTAGTTGGCATTCTTCATCCTGGAGAAGAAGAACCTCTAGGGATCTCAGCAATGTGCATAAATTCCTGAAAGGGCAATGCAAAAAATATGAAGTCAGGCTTCTTTCAGTGGTACCCAGGGCCAGGACAAGAGGCAGTATGTTCCATACAAACATCAGGAAGCATTTCTTCTGTGTGGGTGACAGAGAACTAAGACAGGTTTCCCAGAGAGGTTGTGGAGTGAGATCTTTTTACGTGCAATAGTTTTCACATTTTGATTTACGATAGGAATGTATGTCAGCATCTGCTATTTCTGTAGTTTGATTACAGACACTAAAATATATGAGTGTATTTAAATTTTGTAGGGGAGGCCAGGCTATGTCCTGAAAATTTCTGATAGGACTGCAAATCAATACAGCATGACACAGAAAAAAAAAATATTTTAAGCATTTAAGACCTGTGTCTCCCATCACTTTCACTACTTGTATGTGGAAAAAAAATGTTTTACACAGAAAGGAATATTGAACCTCCTTGCACTTTCAATTATGAAGCTTGTCTTGCTGTTGTGTATATATCTCGTCATATGTATCAATTCAGTTCCTGTTCAATTCTAATTTATTATTTAAGAGAAATAAGCACTGAAATAAATTAGAAGTATTTAAATATTGGTGTCATTTAGAAAAAAAAAAAAAAAAGAATTTAACAGGTTAAATTCTGCAATTGTGAGGCTGAGGAGCAGGTTAAGATGATAACAACAATCCTTCTGTTGACAGTCATCACTATGTCTAGTTAAAATCAATACCTACCTAAAGGCACTGTTTCTTTGATATTGCAGGTCTTTCTAGACAGGAAAATAGTTTCCTTAACTCTTTAAAAAGACAATGCAGCAATGCAAGTGCATAACAAAGGCTCTTCTATTCCTTCCTTGTTATTTTTAATGCCTTTTGCTTCAATAGAAATTACACACAATAAATATGAAATTCTAGCTCACTTTGTGCTTGCTGAATTCAGTCTGCTAGTCTTTTGAAGCTGTGCACTTAATGGAGCATCATGGCAACAGTGGTGCCACTTCTGCCACTATCTTTTATTCAATAATTGTCTTCCCTAGATGCAGTTGTCTAAGCATCATGCTGTCTCAGCTGATTGAGCTGGAGGTTTTTCTGCATGTCTGTTTGTCACCAATAAGACGGGGCTCACTATATTTTAAGTACTTTAATATATGTGGCTTTTATATTTTCTCCATAGATTCAAAATCAAAAATGTGGCATACTGTAAAACAATATGAAACGTGTTAAGTGTGAAAATTAAAGTATGAAAAATGTGTGAAATGTATATAATATATATATATGTAACATGAGCCAGCAATGTGCCCTTGCTTCTAAGAAGGCTAATAGTATTCTTGACTACAGTACAAGAGAAACCTGGATGTACTGGAAAGAGTCCAGCATAGGACAATCAAAAGGATGAAGGGACTGGAGCACCTTTTGTACGAGGAGATGCTGAGAGAGCTGGGATTGTGATTCTGTGATCCAGGTTGTTTTACATCTAAAGCTACCTACTTTGCCATTTGAAACAGTATTTTACAATACAATTAGTGTTACTGTTTTCAATAACAAAGTCTATGAAATGTTAAAGACTGTTTTTTGCCTTTATTTTGAAAATGTTTGGAAAAGTACTAAATTTATATCCTGATCTCATATGTACTATTTAAAAAATAAGTTTAGTATTGTACTGATAAGAGTAGAAAATTGTTGCTTCCACTTTTACTAACAAAGGACCAAAAGACTTAAGGGATTTTAAATTTGTCTTTTATTACTTTTCTTCCATGTGTTTGATCAGAAGAATCATTTGCTAAATTCTTCTCAGTTATATCAGGTTATTATAGACATTGAAACATTCAGAAAGCAATCTGGAGATCAAGGAAATAGTAAAGTGGCTCCAAAGGCACTTTATTCATTTTCCTTTAATGTCAGATATTTACACTCACAGGCAGCTGCAACTGATATAATTGTTTAGATTCCTTACTTAATCTACTGCACTCCTAGCATGCAATTCATTTATGTCAAACTGACATAGGTCAAATGAATCAGGTCTTTGAAGTGTCTATTTCTTTGCATTGTCTTTATGGGAAGATTAGGATGACTGGATCAGATGTAGCTATCAGAAAACTAAATCTCACGCTAATTCAACATACAAATATTGTTTTTGTGGTGGCACGTTAGAAGAATACTTGTACTCTCTCATCTGTATTCCACACACACAAAAAAAAAATACTCCCAAAGATTACGGATAACAATTTAAAATGTTGTTCTATTCCATTCAAAATAATTTGTGTAAGAATTAATACAAAAGAGAGGGATTCTCAGCATTAACAGTATCCCGTTACCTTAAAGTAGAATCATATATGAAGCTCCTTGTTGACTAGTTATGACTAGTAAAATCTTTTAGAGCCTCTTAGGTTACTTACCTGCTTATTCTAAGACATTCAATGGTTATCTAGTAATATTTCTGCAGAAAGTGTTGTCCTGTGTGTACTTCATCTGTAGATTTATATATTTTTTATTATTTTTCCTTCAGTATTCACTAATATCCAATTCATTCTTTACATCATTTCATAATATTAAAACTTGACCAGCCACTTTCATATTTTTCATTTCACAGCCTCTAATTACGAGGTCCAATATGTCTTGGTCCAATATATCTTACTGCAATATAAAGTCCAGACAATATTTTCAATGCATATCCACTTTTGTTGAAGTGAACTTTCAATTTCTTCATACACTGTATCCACCACAGCAGCTTGTATTCTTTCCTTGCTGAGAAAAATATGTTATGTATTTATTCTATTCTGGCAAATGCACCCCATATATTTGAAATGGCTCAACTTCTTTTTAACATTTTTCCCCATGTCCTCTTTTATGTCTGTCTCTCTCTGAATGACTGAATTCTTTTGTGGATAAGCTTTGTCTAAATAAAGTCTTTGATCATGGTCAGTTTTAAGATTTAACAAGCACTGCATAATGTATTTGGAAAATTGTATGAGAAAATATAGTTCTATGATAGGACACCCAGACCTGTCCTATGAGCAAATTTAGTTAATTTGTACAGAAATATCTGTCTTTACAGATTTATTTATTAATTTATTTTCAAGTTTCACATGCTACTGTGTTTACATGTGACTGCAGACTTGATTAGCACGAAAAATATTTGATTCTCTCTTGCATGCTATGTGGGCAGCAGTCCATATGATGAGAATCTGACTTGCAATTCTTCTGTGCAGCACTACTAATACTGCCAAATTACTCATAACTTCCAAACCTACAGTTTTCTTAGATCTTATTGCACTTAGTTTGAATATCAGAAGTCTGTGTCACCAGGGACATACTTGGTGGTAATTTGTTTTGCCTTAGGAAGGTCAGTTAGAACAGAAGTAGTTATTAGATTGCTTAAAGAAGTCAATCCATATTGTGGAGCATCTGACTGACTTAGTTCAGGAAAAATAATTTACTTTTATTTCTTTTGATTAACTGACAATAGTATATAATTGTGACAAATGATAAGGAGTTTAAATGATGAAATGAAATACTGAGGGATTGTTGACTGAAGTATATTTCTAAAAGATTGTGATCACTTTTTTTGTGCAACTATTAACTAGCAGTCTATGCATAGTATTAATGCATCTATGAGTAATTCAGTTTCTTATATGCATATCAGGTAGGATATAATTTTCATTGAAGGAGTAAGTATTAAGAGGAGAGGAGAGGAGAGGAGAGGAGAGGAGAGGAGAGGAGAGGAGAGGAGAGGAGAGGAGAGGAGAGGAGAGGAGAGGAGAGGAGAGGAGAGGAGAGGAGAGGAGAGGAGAGGAGAGGAGAGGAGAGGAGAGGAGAGGAGAGGAGAGGAGAGGAGAGGAGAGGAGAGGAGAGGAGAGGAGAGGAGAGGAGAGGAGAGGAGAGGAGAGGAGAGGAGAGGAGAGGAGAGGAGAGGAGAGGAGAGGAGAGGAGAGGAGAGGAGAGGAGAGGAGAGGAGAGGAGAGGAGAGGAGAGGAGAGGAGGACTGTGAAATCACTTCTCCACAGTGAAGTCAGAATATGATATGTCATACCTCATAAAAATTGTGTCTGCCAGCCACCTGCTGTTACCTAAATCTGGACAGTTATGACAGTCATGCCATTCCCCTAGCTTTTGATGTTAACTTCAGTTCTTAGACAACATATTTCTCCTAGTTCATGCACACAGAACCTGCAATTCTGAAACAAAGCCTCCACTTACACAAAATATTACTTAATCAGAAATATATATATATATATATAATATATACATGTATATATATATTATCAAACACCTTTACCTTGTTATCTTCAAAACTCGACCCTGGTAGGGCAGACTTTTCTTTCACTTTTTGCAGTCTTTGCCTGTAGCAACTGTTAGATTCATGCTGCTAAATAAACATCCATGAAGTTAAAACAAAACCTTGGCTTGATTTGTAAAACTACACATAGGTCTCCTTTGTAGTCATTACAAAGGAATAATCAATTCATGGGTAGCATTAATCTCTTCTTAAATTACAGACTGGGTCAAATGAAACAAGTCATGGAAATACAGTGGTATTTGTCAGTGTAGTAAAACCCAAGATAGCCTCAAATGTAGCAGCTATGGAAGATGGAAAGAATTAAATTTAAGTGAAATCAACACCACCATGTCAAAACCTGGAAAAGCTTACTGCTTTACTAACTTTCCCTGATGAGAATAATTTCATATTTTATCTGCTTTATACCTTTTCTGTAATAACCTTCATCTGTGTCAAAGAGTGATTTGTAACCTAAAAGAAACAGAAGAAAGGATTTTGATCGTCAAGGTTTGCACTATTGTCCTGTAGATAGGGAATTGAAAACATAATGTTATCTTAATGAGACAAAGTTAATTAAAAGTATTAAATTCTTATAAGCAGTGTTCTGCTCTGTAACACAAATTAGCTATAAAAACATTTTTTCCTCTTTGTTACTAATCCTTGTACTTGGCTCTGGTGAGGCTGCACCTTGAGTACTGTGTTCAGTTTTGGGTCCCTTACTACAAGAAGGACATCAAGGTGCTCAGGTGAGTCCAGAGAAGGGCAATGAAGCTAGTGAGGGGTCTGGAGAAAAAGTCTTACAAGGAGCGGCTGAGGGAGCTGGGATTGTTCAGCCTGGAGAAGAGGAGGCTCAGGGGCGACCTTATTGCACTCTACAGGTACCTTAAAGGAGGCTGTAGCAAGGTGGGGGTTGGTCTATTCTCCAACATGCTGGTGACAGGACGAGGGGGAATGGGCTAACATTGTGCCAGAGGAGGTAGAGGTTGAATATTAGGAAAAACTTCTTTACTGAAAGGGTTGTAAGGCATTGGAATAGGCTGCCCAGGGAAGTGGTTGAGTCACCATCCCTGGAGGTCTTTAAAAGACGTTTAGATGAAGAGCTTAGGGATATGGTTTTGTGGAGGACTTGTTAGTGTTAGGTCAGAGATTAGACTCGATGATCTTGGAGGTCTCTTCCAATCTAGATGATTCTGTGATTCTGTGATATCAGTCTCCTATCAACTACAACAACTACATAGTGATTTTCAAATAAACTTTGATGAGGATGTTAGTCACAATTGATTCGAGATGACACCATACAACAAGAAACTGTTATCCCGTGCAAAATTCTAAGTGTTGTTATTGTCTTTAGTCACTAATTCAAGGATGGAAAAGTCACGTGTCATTGAAGAAAGTTATTCTAAATGAAATAGACCTGGCAATATATCCTTGAATGTTTGGAATGAATTTAATTTTAAAAAGTGATTAAAAGAGAAAGTAAGAAAAAAAAAAAAAAAGAAAGAAAGAAAACACTTGTAAGTACAAAATAAAAAGTAAGAAAGTAGAATTGTAAATAACATGTGTATAGAATTTTGATAGATTAGTATGCTACTCGGTGACAGGAAAGAGTATTTAAAAGAAATCAAACAGAAATGTGTATATGTGTTTCTCAGGAAGCAGACAGGGTTATGTAAAACAATGTGTTTACAAAAAAAAAAAAAAAAAGTATATTGTGTATAGTGCAAGATATTTGCTCAGCAGCTCTGGAAATACAACCATTTATTGATGCCGTTTATTTTGGTGATTAAATGTTGAAATCTGTATTTGAAAATCTTTCTTTTCATTTGTTACTTAAGGCAGGTTAATTGTTTGTTTGGATTTACCTGTTGCTCACCATTCTCTTACTCACCCTCCTCAAAGCATGTGGAGAGAGAATATGATGAAAAAAAAACCTCTTTATTAGAGATAAGGAAAGGGAGATCATTCATCAATTACTATCATGGGTAAATCAGACTCACCATAAGGAGATCAATAGAATTTATTGCCTATTATATACAAACTAAAGCAGTGAGAACAAACAGCAAGCTTCCCTCTCATCTGCCTCCTGACATGTCTTCCCCTTGAGCGTTGCACAGGAACAGGGCATGGGGGGCTGCAGTCAGTCCATGACACTTCATCTCTGCTGCTCCTTCACAGTCACTCCTGCCCCTGCTCCATGTGGGGTCCCTCCAACAGGATACCGTTCTTCCCAAACTGATCCATACTGGTTCTGTACCACAGGGTTCATCCGTCAGGAGCAAACTGCTCCAACACGGGTCCCACACAGGTGGCAGCTCCCCCCAGACTTCCTATTCCTGCGTGGGCTCCTCTCCACGGGTTGCAGCTCTGGCCCAGGACCTGCTCCTGAGGGGACTCTCCATGGGCTGCAGCCTCCTCCAGGCCACATCCACCTGCTCCACCAGGGGCTCCTCCACAGGTTGCAGCGTGGAGATCTGCTCCATGTGGGACCCATGGGCTGCAGGGGGACAGCCTGTCTTAACTACAATATTCACACTTAGTTCTGTGTTTTACCTTGATATGGTAGTATGCAGATATGAAATGCTGAAAAGGAGCATGCTGAAATAATTCTTGTGAGAATAGATGAAACGTGACAGACACAGAATGATTGTAGTTAATTAATCATAACCATCAACAACTGTAACCACAAACATCCCAAATATTATGCAATTAACATGGCAAATTGAATCATATAGCAACTCTGTAATTTGCAACATAATCTTGTTATTTTGATTCTGGATGTAAACATTTCATTTTCTAATTCACTTTTACCTAGTACTTCAGGATTTATGAATGCAGAAATCCTACTGAAATTCAGGGAGATGTTGTTATATGCAAATTCCCTTTTTTTCTTCAAGACTCTGGGAAGAATTTAGTTTTATTGATAGTACTGATGGTATTCGTTGGTGTTATTGAAACCAGGTGCAACAAAATGAAAAATATTTTAGGCTCCCAATATACATAAGACTTCTATGGTAACCTTCCATGAACTATTAGACAACATTAAAAATGAGTAGTTGGTCAAGAGAAAATTATGGAGGAAGCAAATCAATTTCTATTTTATATAACATATATACATAATCACAGGTAGTAGTGATCATGTATAGTAGTGAGTAGTTTAATTGAAAAGTAGTATTCTTTTTTAACAGGTACAGAATAGTAAATAAAGATTAATTATCTTATTTGCATTTATAAAAAGATGGGATTCACATAAGGGTACTGAAGGAGCTGGCAGAAGTGCTCTCCAAGCCACTTTCAATAATTTATTAACATTCCTAGCTGACCAGGGAGGTCCCAGCTGATTGGAGGTTAGCAACTGTAATGGCCAACTACAAGAAGAGCAGGAAGGAGGATCCAGAGAATTCTAGGCCTGTCTGTCAGTCTGCCTTGTGTTCCAGGGAAGGTCATGGAGCAGATAATTTTGACTGCCATCACATGGCATGTGATCATAGGACAAACAGGTGATCAGACCCAGTCAACATCTGTTTATGAAAAGCAGGTCCTGCTTGACTAACCGTATCTTCTGTGTTAAGATTACCTGCTTACTGGACAATGAAAAGGCTGTGAATGCTGTTTACGTGGATGTTAGCAAAGTATTTGATGCTGTCTCCAACAGCAGTCTCCCAGAGAAACTGTCTGCGCATGGCTTGGATGGATGTACTAGTCACTGCGTAAAAAACTGGCTGGATGACTGGGCCCAAAGCATCATTTTGAATGGAGTTAAATCTGGTTGGCAGGTGGTCACCAGTGTTACTCTCCATGGATCAGTACTGGGGCCAGTTTTATTTAATATTTTCATCAATAATTTGGATAAGGGGATCGAGTGCAAACACAGAAAATTTGTGGACAATGCCAATTTAGGTGGGAGTGTTGATGACCTTGAGGGTTGGAAGATTTGCAGAGGAATCTGTATAGGCTAGATCAATGGGCTGAGCTGAACTGTATGCCATTCAGCAAGGGGAAGTGCCAGGGGCTGCGACTGGGGCACAACAAGCCCAGGCAGCATTACAGGCTTGGGGAAGAGTTGCTGGAAAGCTGACCAGCAGAAAAGGACCTGGGAGTGCTGGTCAACAGCCAGTTGAACATGAGCCAGCAGTGTGCCCAGCTGTCCAAGAAGGCCAATGGAATCCTGGACTGGAATCCTGGATCAAAAACAGTGTGGCTGGCAGAACAAGAAAGATGATTGTCCCCTTCTATGTGGCTCTGGTGAGACCACGCGTCAAATACTGCATTCAGGTTTGGGCCCCTCACTACAAAAAGGCTGTTGAGTTGCTCATGCCCGTGCAGAGAAGAACAAAGCAGCTGGCGACAGGACTAGAAATCAAGAGTTATGAGGAGTGGCTGAGGGAACTGAGTGTGTCTAGCCTAGAGAAAAGAAGACCTCGTCATTCTCTACAACTACCTGAAAGGAGGTTGTAACAAGGAGAGTGGCAGTGTCTTTTCTCAGGTGGCAAGTGATAGGAGATGAAGAAATGGCCTCAAGTTGTGCCAGGGGAGATTTAACTTAGATATTAGGCAGAATTTCTCCGTGGAGAGGGCAGTTAAGCATTGGAACAGGTTTCCCAGGGAAGTGGTAGAGTCCCCATTCCTAGAAGTATTTAAGAGACATGGGTACATAACAATGAGGTATATGGTTTAGTGGTGGAGTTGGTAGTGTTAGGTTGATGGTTGGACTTGATGATCTTGAAGGTTTTTTCAAACCTAACTGATTCCATGATTCTCCATATTTCTTATCTCCACCAGAATAGATTATTTCTGTTATAATTAATTTCATTATGGTACCGTGTGTTAGCCCCTTTTATGGATTTGTAAATTGTTTGTGATAGGAAATTAAGAAAGTAAAGAAATATATTCTCTGCTTAAAATATAATACAGTTATGCATAGACAGACAGGTGAAGTATACACGTAACAGGATGTTACTACTATATAAACAATCTAGTTTGAATTGTTATAATCCCTAAAAATCACAGATATAAAAATGTCATTATGACAGGGAAAATAATGTTACTTTAGTTAATTATTCCTTTGCATTTTCTAGTGAAAAAATTAGTTCCAGGCTAATTAATCAATAGTCTGTACATTATAAATAATCCTGGAAGCAAGTTTGAAGAAAATTCTTCTCATCTTACAGGAAAATGCTCAAAGACCACCATTGTTCAGAATTTCTTACATAACTTCTTTTCTGAAGAGAAAAACAAAAACAAAAACAAATTCTTAGTATATTACACAGATTCTGAACAAAGTTTATCTAAGATATACAAAAATACAATTTCTGTCTCTTTTTTCTTCTTCATATATTCAGACAGAAATCTTTAAAATTTCTCCTGTGTTCCTCATCATTTGTTGGAACTGCCTCAAAGCATCTGTATAATTACCACATTATTTTACACAAAATCTTTCCTTAAAACTCTTTATTAGGTCTGAGACACAGGGTGGTGCACAGGTTTACAATACATCGTTTCTTGATATTCCCTGTTTTTCTCTTGTCTCTCATTACATACTTCCACAGTAACTTCTTTGGAGGTTAAAAAAAAAAAAAAAAAAAAAAGACTTTTTCAGGTTATGTCAAACTAATGATCCATGAAAGATTTAAAAAGCTTTTTGGTAATAAATAAAAGCAACAGCAGTGATAATAAGCATGATAGCTGTGAAGCACTTGAATCTGGCCCTTATTTTATCACCTGAAAGTCATATGGTAATATGATTTTTCAAAGTTCAAGATTTATGATTTTCTTATTATGTGTGGTGAGATTATTTTTTTGTCATGGCAGGATTTTTTTTTTTATTTTTTTTTTTTTGCCTTAGTCTTCTTTCTTTCACGCTGTTTCTAGCTACCATCTTCAGCATTAAAAGTTACTCTGAGGCCCAAAGACTGACTCTAATAATAAAGCTCCACCTACTTAAACTGCATTCCTATAAAATAATTGTATGTCAATGCAAAATGATATAGTAATTTCTTTGGACATCTTGGTATTCAATGACTGTTTTATTTAATTCCTCCAACTTAAAAGTTCCCTATGCAATCATACATGTCATTTCTTCTTAATACCTACCTTTCATTCTTCTATTGCCTGTGCTTATGAATTACTAAACACAACATTTATATTTCGTGTTGTTTAGAGTGTACAGTTAAGCAATGTTTTTTATTTAGATTATAATGGAATTTTTAAAAAATATGTTTTTAATGGAATTTCTTTCCCTGTAAACCTTACATTTTTAAAACAGATACAGTTCCAGCTCAAGGTTAAGTTCTTATTCCTGTCTTTCATATACAAGGCAAAGAAGGCTACTGTTTCTGCAGCAACAATGCAATGATTATATTTGTCCTTGGCCTGACAGATTTTTACTTTGTGTAGAGCTATTTTTTAACTTATTTGAAAGAATGTTTCCTGTTTTATACTCTTCTTTAGGTGTCCTTAGCATGTGCCTTTAATCTCTGCAATATATGCCATGCCCCTTTTAAACTCCATAATAAATTTGCACATAAAATAGTTTAAACTCAGAGAATCGGATTGGAAGAGGACATTGCTCTACATTTGTCAAATTTCTACTTTAAAAGTAAATTGATTGGTTTAAGTCACTGATAATGAACTACAGAGCCCTCCACAGCTTTCACATGAGGTCACCAAGCAGTAATCACCCAAATACAAGATTATTTTTAATTTTTGACTTGATCTTAGTTTTATAACAGTTAGTGGACAGTTATCTGGGCCACAAAAAACCTGCCCTTTTAATGTTTGCATCAGCAACACCCAACTGATGAACACAGGAATGAATTATCCCCCCTATGCAAAAGGCAAAGCACACTGGAGATGAATTGGAAGGATAAAAAGAGTTGAAGGTACTCCAGCTTTTGTATGAGTTCTGCAATGTAAGCTATCTTAACAGATCTTAATGTAACTGACTCTCCTTTTCCTATTCTTGTCCACACATGTATCATCTACTAATGGAAAAATACTTACTAGATCCCCTTTGTAAGTGATCCTTTTCCTCCTTTATTTAGTTGTTTATTTTGCTCCTCGTTCTGCACTGCTTTTCTGTTTCTTTGATTGCCTTGATATTTTTTTCATTTATTTTCCATTACTCCTTTCACTTTCCACTGAAGTGTTTTGTTGTCTGCTAGTCTTCCTTAAAAAGATACTCTTGCTGGAGTGAATGTCACTCTCCCATAATGCACATCAATACACATTTGTGTTCTGAGAGAAACTCATGTTTTAGCTCCTTTCAAAAGAACAGGAGTAGCCACTGCAGAGAGACACATACTTCCAGGAGATGTTTTGTAACAGAGACTTGAATGCTTTTGCCAAGCTTATAAATTCTGTCAAAGATCAAGGAATGCACTGAACTATTTACACCTGAAGTAGGACATCCAGAAAGTGTTACACCATTAGATTTAACGTCTTGTGATGTTCACTACATCTGGAATTTCTGTACTCTTTTTCTCCCATAGTGGAGACCACTCCCACGTCACAGGTTATTCTCTAGTGACACTGCACAAGATTTATTGAATTGCAATATTTACTTATTTATTTATTTAGCAAAAATATTATTGTGATACTCCTCCTCTACACATGCATACTCCATCCTATAATTTCTTTGCATTTTTGGCAGATATGTTGCTAATACTATTTTCACATTAGAAATGGTGACTGACTTTTTCAGAGGCAAATTTTGTGCCATTGCCACATGTGAGCATGTTAAAGAATATGTAAGCCAGGTAGCTAATACCCCAGAAACTGCTTTGAAAATACATTAAGTGTTATCTATGCCACTAGTACTGAGGTAAGTGTAAATAAATCTAATCTTTCTTGGCATAAAATAAACTTTTGTGGAGCACAAAAAAAAAAAAAAAACACATTTTCTTATCAACCAACCAAGTATATCATCATAATATGAAGGATACATTCATTCTGTTTGGGGCTGTCTGAAAGAGAGTTAGAAGTTTATGCTGTAGTAAGAATGATGTCATGATGTAGTAAGAACTGATAGCTGTAGTAATAGATATAGAAGTAGTAAGAACTGATAGCTGTATTCTGCCTCACTCTTTCTTTTCTTTTATTTCTTTTCAGAGTTTTTAGAGTGAAATGATAGGGTTTTGAATGTGTTTTTAATAACTGTATCTCTCTCATTTATTTATTTGTTTGCTTTCCCCCCCAATATATCCACATGTGAAATGTATGAGATTACAGAACATGTATAAAATTTCTCTTTCATTTGATTCTTCCATGCTGTACTTATTATTTCAACACAGGGAAACTGCAAGCATGAACCTTCCTGTGTCCTTCCTTTTAAGCTTCTGTATATTCATTTGTTTTACAACTAAATCTCTACTTTTATATCTTTGAATCCTTTCTTTTTCCCACTACAAACTAACAAGAAATCTAATTCTGAATTAACAGCCAAAAAGGGATGAAATTCAAACATTTCAATTTCCTTCCTTCTTTAGTCTGAAATTAACCAACCTTGAAATTGGTTGAAAAGAGAAGGAAATAAAAAAGAAAAGATTTATATATATATATATATATAATTATTAGAAATTAGAAATATATGTTAGTAAAAATGAAATTAATTTAAACTTTTACTTTGCCTCTGGAAGTTACAATTTAGATTTTACAAATTTCCTCTATTTCATGGTGACAGATTTCCAGGTTGTGCATCATAGGAAGTAAAAATTTAATGTTAATGATGAGAATATATAAACACATGAGACATAGGATTCCACACTGAAATTAAAATGTTATAGCTTCCAGAAGAAACACTTAAATTATCTTTTTTTTTTTTCATGAAATTAAAAAATATCTTCCAAAACTACAGACATGTAGAAAAATAATTTGATATTTCAAATTGATTTTGGAATTGAAATCAAAAGACTGAAGTTCATTAATTTTAAACCAGAACATTTCTGAAAACTCTGATATTTTCACATATACAACAGATCACAGAGATAGTCTATGAAAATAAATCTCAGAAAGTTTTCCTAGAAATAGAAAAAATCACTTCCTTGTCCTCCACTCTTTATATACATTGTAGAGAATCTGTCCTGATACTGGTATGAATTTTCACTATTGAACTGACAATATTTATATTTGTTTAGCTATTTAATTCATTGTACCAAGTGGTTTTATTTATTTTTTTCTTTTCGTTTTCAGAATGCATATAGCAGTATTTGCACTATGAGTTTCAGGTAGTCAGTAGTGCTAATGCTCTTATCTGGTGTCAGAGAAATACAAAATAGTGTTAATTTTTTGATTTGTTTTGTTTTGTTTTTCTCTCGATGCTTCAAAAGGAAACATTACTGTGATAGTATCTATTCCAACATATAGATAGATGGCTTACATGTTTCTCCCAGAGGAAAGAAAGTCTGGTGTCAGAACATCTCCTCAAAACTTGTTGAAACCATGACATATCAATTTGAGTTTTGTTTATGTTTTAAATTCAGTGAGATCTGTTCATGAATACAGTCTGGAACCTTGAAAGTACATGAGCAAATCAAACAGCATGCTTTAAGGCACTAATACGGAGAAGATTCATCACATTTTTCTGAGAAGGAAGGCTAAAAGAATAATTTTATGGAAATTCAGTGACATTCTTCTCACCTGAAAAATTGCCCTTGAAAAAGATCTTTGAGGACACACACTGTTTTTACAAGGACTTAGCAATAAGACATTTTAAAAGTTTATTATATTCCTAAACTGTGCACTAAAATAAAAGTTAAACTTTGGTTTGTTAACAGATAGCAGAAAATATTTGTTGATATATCTGCTTTCTTTTAGAAATATACAGAACTTAACACAAGCATACATAAAGTTATAGTCCCTAAGTCACATGACAATGGAAACCAGACATTTCCAAAGAAAACTTTTCACTGCAAGTTGTGCTCCCATACAAAACAACTGCCTATGCAGGACTATACCGGCCTCTACTTTCTAAATGTAAAATAATTATATTTGCATTCCTGCAGAATCATAAGGTGACATTTTAAATGTATTTACACCAGATTGTATTATAACCCATTGTGGTATTTTTCTAAAATACAAAATAATATTTAATTAACTATTGCATAGCAAAATTTTGTATAGTTTCTGAAGCCCATCCATCTTTTTCCTGTCCAAACATTATTAATGAACAAGAACCACTTATTTATGTGCCAAAGATACAATTTAAATGTATCTAAATGTGCCCTGTCTTTGGCTTCTGCCTATGCCTAAGACATCTTCTAAAAATGTGAATAGGCATTCTGAAAGATTATAACTCACTTTCTACTTAAAACTGTACCTATTCCACACTATAAAAACCATCAAAGTTCAATTTGTATTACTTCTGAAAATTGTTGAACTTCAATTTTATATCCTGCTAGGCATGGCACAAGTTGTGGAGCTCCAGAAATTGACAGAAAACTGAGTGTAGTTAAGAAAGTAATAATTCTGCTCAACGTAATCAAACTGCTCGGTGCTGCTTAGCTCATACCAGCACCTTGGTCTGCACTCAGAAATGAACAGGTCCATGAGAGATGCCCAAGCTCATTCTGTTTATATTTAGACACCTCATTTTGTGTCTGCTGAAACTTCTGTGTCCTTTTCAAAGATATCTGTGGGTACCACTAACTCAGTTATCTTCCCCTTGATCTACGTTAGAAATAAATGTACCTAGATCTGTGAGTGAATAGAGGCTTTAATAGAATCGCTGTCAATGGGGATGATGAAGGTGAAAGAATCAGTGTGATGTCAGAACTGCCATATTTGTTCTGCTACAGATAAGCATGCTACAGCATAGCTATCCACCTCAAAAGTGAATAAAGATCCAGTGTTCCCTGAGGTAAATATAGTAGTTGAACATTCTTGTTGAGGGTCTTTAAAGAAACACAATGAACTGTTCAGTACAGCACCCTACAGCCTCATTCAAAAGTTTTTGTGTGAAAAATGAAATATTCCTTATTCACCTGCTGGAGGGAAACTTATGGAGGGAAAATATATTTACCCACAACTGGATTATGCTTACAACACTGAAGAAACCAGTAGAAATGTGTTTAAGAAGAATAAAGCTATGGACAAGATTTGGGTTTAGCACCTATTTAGCTGATATTCCTGTCTAATCATTACAATGTTTTGTGCACTCTCCAGATGACATGTTAATAACAGTCATTAGTCTGGATGTTGGACAAGGTGTTCTCTCCATGTTCGTTTCTTTTTTCACTGTATATGAATGATTCCTACAGGTCTAAAAAGAAAAAAAAAAAAAAAAAAAAAGTCACAAACAGGATATTTAAAAAAGAAATAAAAGTACTATTAGATATTTTAAATTATATGTATATATTGTCTGATAGCTTTCCTTTAACACCATATTCAAGTTTATTATTTTTTTCTGTAACTAAAATGCTGTTATTGTTTGTGTTTGTGTTTTGTTTTGAATAGATCTGGGGAATTTTAGTGGTCGGACAAGAAGCGCTGTGTCTGTACGTGAAGGTCAAGGAGTCGTTCTGATGTGCTCCCCTCCACTTCATTCACCAGGTACAGTAGGTTGCAGCTTGTACGCACATTGGTTCTTCATATTATGGTTCATCATAGGATGCTCAGTATTGTTGATAGAATGTGCATTTGATTGTGGTACTTAAAGATGGAATATACACAGTTCTGCTGACAGTTTTGGAGCACCAGAGGAGTAATTAAAACCCATACACTACAAATGTCACTGAATAGCTACAAGATTTTGCCTGCAAGAATGTCTTATTCCCACTATAAAAGTTCAGTGTAGCAATATTCTCCGTACTATCAGTGGTTAATTATAGAATAATAGAATTATTTAAATTGGAAAAGAATTCTAAGATCGTCTAGTCCAACCTTTAACTTAGCACTGCCAAGTCCACTATGACACCATATCATTAAGCTCTACATCTAGACATTTTTGAAGACCTCCAGGGATAGTGACTCAACCACTTTCCTGGGCAGCTTATTCCAATACTTCACAACCCTTTCAGTGAATAAATTTTTCCTAATATCCAACCTAAACCTCCCCTGGTGCAACTTAAGGTCATTTCCTCTTATCTTATCAGTTCGTGCTTGAGAGAAGAGATTGATTCCCACCTTGTGGTAGCTTCCTTTAAGGTAATTGTACAGCATGATAAGGTATTCCCTGAGCCTCTTGTCCTCCAGGCTAAACAAACACAGCTCCCTCAGCTATTCCTCATAAAACTTGTTCTCTAGACCCTTCAGCAGCTTCATTGCCCTTCTTTGGACACATTCCAGTACCTTGATGTCCTTCTTGTAGTATGGGTCCCAAACACCGTATTCAGCTTCACCAGAGCTGAGTACAAAAATGTATGCTGCCTTAAGGTCACAATTTTTTTTTCAGATTTTAAAAATCTCCAAAAATTATTCAAAATGTCTGCGTTGTACAGTTGAATACAAATTGGCTTTTGTTTTCAGAAGTACAGCCATGATTTTGGTTGCTTCCAATTATTGTATAGCTTAGTTTCCAGTACAACACCATCATTGGTGAAATCCAGAAATATCACAAATCCCACAAAATGGCTGTGAATTTCCAAATTAACAATTGTTATCTTTTGGCCATCTCTGCTTTTCTGTCTTTTGAGTATATTGCCTTGTTATGGTTGCCTTTATAATCTATTTTTAAGTTTGATACTATAGTCTGTATGTGTAGTGCATTAGGAACAAGCAAGAGGAGTTAAAAGCCTTGCGTCGGTGCCAGAGCTAAAACATCAGTGGTACTGAAAACTGGTGGGAAGAGTCCTGTGACTGGTGTGTTACAATGGACAGTTACAGGCTCTTCAGATGGGACAGGCAGAGCAGGCAAGGTGGAGTGCTGGTGCTGTGTGTAATGGAGAGGCTAGGCTATATAGAGATTGCAGCTGGCAATGACACTGTTGAGAGTCTCTGGGTAATGATTAAGAGACAAGCAAGTAAAGTGGATGTCATTGTGGAAGTCTACTATAGACCACCAAGCCAGGATGACAGGACCAGTGAATTAATCTTTAAGAAACTAAGAGGTTCCTCTAGGTCAACCACTCTTGTGCTTGTGGGTGATTTCAGCTTGCCAGACATGAACTGGGAAAACACATACAGCTGGTACAAATAGATGCAGGAGATTCCTGAAACACCTTTGAGGATAACTTCTTGGTACAGGTACTGAGGGAGCTGACTAGGAGAGGTTCCCCTCTAGATTTGTTGCTTGTAAACAGAGACAGTATTGTGGGTGAAGCAGTTATCAGTTTCCATCTTGGCCCCGGTGACCATGAAACAGTAGAGTATAAAGTCTTTGGTGATATGAGGAAAACTGCCACCAAAACTTCAACCCTGGAAATGGGGAGAGCAGACTTCAGGCTGCTGAGGTTCCTAGTAAGTTCTGCTGGGAAATTGCTATTGAAGTCAGTGAGATCCATCAGTGCTGGTGAATTTTTAAGTACCACCTCTTAAGAGAACAGAAATAGTCAGTTTCAAAATGTCAGAAGTCAAGAAGGTGGGGCAGAAGGTTGACTTGGCCAAGCAGGGATGTTCATAGAATTATAGAAGGGTTTAGGTTGGAAGAGACTTTAAAGATACTCTCATTCCAACACCTCTTTCTATGGACAGGAACACTACCTGCTAGACCAGGTTGCTCAAAGCCCTATCCAGCCTGGCCTTGAACACTTTCGGGGAGATGGGCTTTCCATAAATTTTCTGGGCAACACTTTCCAGTGTCTTACCACTCTTAGAGCAAAGATTTTCTTCTTTATATCTAATCTAAATCTACCTTTTTTTACTTTAAAACCATTAATCCTTGTCCTATCACTACAATCCCTGATAAAGAGTCTGTCTTGTGCTTTTCTGTAGGCCCCTTTAGCTATTGGAAGGTCACTATAAGGTCTACCCAGAGCCTTCTCTTCTCCAGGCTGAACAACCCTAACTCCCTCAGCCTCTGTTTGTAGAACTGCTCCAGCCCCTTGATCATCTTTCTGTCCTATTCTGGACTCATTTTAATATTTCCATGTCCTTCTTGTGCTGAGAGCCCCAAAACTGAACACAATATTCCAGGTGGTGTCTCACAAGAGTAGAAAAGGGGAGAATCATCTCCCTTGGCCAACACAGGATTTGGTTGGCTTTCTGGGCTGCAAGTGAACATTGCCAGTTTGTTGAGCTTCATGTCAACCAACACCCCCAGGTCCTTCTCCTCAGGGCTGCTTTCAATCCATTCTCCATGCAGCCTGTATTTGTGCTTGTGATTGCCCTTATCCAGATGTAGGACCTTGCAATTGATCTTGAACTTCATGAATTTTGTACAGGCCTGCCTCTTCAGCCTGTCAAGGTCCCTCTGGATTGCATCCCTTCCCCTCATGTCAACCGCACCACACAGCTTGGTGTCATCAGCAAATCTGCTGAGTGCATTCAATTTCACTGTCCATATCACCAACAAAGATGTTAAATAGTGTCAGTCCCAATACTGACCCCTGAGGAACACCCTTCATCTCCACCTGAACATTGAGCCGCTGACCACAACTTCTCAAATATGGAAGCTTCATCAGGTTAGATGCTATGAAAAGGTCCTTCACTGAGTGGGTGGTCAGGCTGGGAACAGGGGTGGAACAGGCTACCCAGGAAAGTGGTCATGGCATCAAGTCTGTGGGAGTTTAATAAGCATTTGGACAATGCTCTCAGACATACAGTCTGATTTCTGTGTGTTTCCGTGTGGAGCCAGGGGTTGGACTCGATGATCCTTGTGGGTCCCTTCCAATTCAGGATATTCTATGTTACTACAATTCGATGAATTGAGTGCATGATGTTAAGGTTTAATGAAGATAAATAAACTGGGAAGAAGAAGTAGGTACAAAAAGTGAGAAACAGTTTCATCATGAGAGCTAGATTCCATTTCTCCAAACAAACTGACAGTGTAAAGATAGATGGGCAACGACAGAGCAGTAGTCATACACCTAACACATGTCATTCCAACAAATGCACCTTATATATCATCGAAGCATTTGTAAATTTTCCCTAAAATTATGCCGTTAAACCTATATTTAGCCAGATTACAATTCAATGTTTTACTGTGACAAGCACATTGCTTTTGATTGTGACAAACTATTATCTTTCATTTTCATCAGTGGGTCAGCAAAAACCCTGCTGTGGAAATTCCTGTGCTTACAAAGACAATGTTCAGCTGCTTTTGTTTATATTGTTTGAGTATTGGTATCCTATGCCAACACGAAAATTCCTTCTGAAAAAATATTTGGAACCCCTGTTAGCATAATTTTTTCACCATAGAAAAAGTTCTGCATTGTCGAAGAAGGCTGAAAAATTGCATTGATATACAAAAGTAAACACAAGCTCATGTAAATGGGAAAGGGAATTGGATTTCCTTTCCTTTGTTTGTCATGTAATCAAATACAACTTCCCTTCATCTCCCTTCTTGCAATATACTGAAGGGTTTCAAGTCCTTGTAGTACTACAGTGGGAAAGAAAATAATATTAGTAGAGTGGCTAGAAATGCCTGAGAAAGGTGAGAACTATGTCTATGGACCTTCCAAAAAATTCCACACCTAGTGATGTTACAACAATATTTGATGAAGCTCTGGTTATAGGATACAAGACATTAATGAAAGATGATTGCCAGATAAAAATCAGCTTGTGAAAAAGAATTTTAGACAAGCAGAACTTTAAAGGGGAATTGTGTGAGCTCAATAGTATAATTAAGCAGTAAATATGAAACTTCCCCAAACCCTTTTGCAGAGGAGAGGAACATCACGTATTTGTGTGCAGGAACGTCTAAAACATTTTTATTATTTTTTGAAAACATTTCATTTCTGGATACTCCATTTTAGTTTTTGGGTCAGATTTGAAAAATGACATTGTCTTATAAGTCGCTCTAAGAAATGTTGATCCTTAGAATCACCTTGTAGGCAAACTTACAAGTGAATACTAAGCTGCTCTGGCAGATATGATAAAAACTATTTAAAGCATATACAAGATGTGTGAACATCTTACATTAATAAGACTATGAGTTATGGGTGTGTTCTTGGTAGAGTGTTGTTTTTTTGTTTTGTTTTGTTTTGTTTTGTTTTTGTAGATGAACACTGCAAGCTCTGCTATATTGATTTAGTCACATTTATCAACACCTTTAGAAATAATTTTAACTTGCTATCTCAGGAGAGAAATCCATGATACTATATCAAATCCAATCATTCTCCACAACCTCATAAGCAGTTCATCCTTCAACAGAATCCTATTCCTCAGTCTCCAAAGTCAATAAACTTGCCTAAGAATTTCAGGATTGAGCCTTTTTAGAAAATGGCAATATCATTTTGGGAAAAGATGATGTAGTGCTTGAACACTATATTAAAAGAGATATAAGTTTATTGATCTCTTTTCGAATAGGAGATAAAATAAATACTTTTGCTTGAATAGTGCCCACATTCTATTATTTACAGAAAACAATTCTAGAAATATCCAAAAGTCTTTACAAAGCACCAGTGAATGAAAAATTAGTACAGCAAATTTATTATTAAGAAGATTTTTATATGTAGATAAATTTGTTTTCTGTTTATTAATGTGTTGTTATATTATCAAGAGGTAATACAATAGACAAACAAACACAAACTTGTAATATATACAGATTATTCATGTAGGTTCATGGGATTGTTCAATTATTTTGAGGGGAGAAAACAAACAAACAAACACCAGAAATATATTCAGAATATTTGTAGAGCAGACTCAGATGAGAGAATTATAAAGAGAATATCTTGGTTTTATTAGTGTTTTCTTTTTTTTTCTTATCATCATCTTTGCTGAGAACTAGCTGAGCAGCACAATGAAGGAGTTTTTCATGAGAAAGTATTTGTTCCTTCACAATGGTGAAGGAAAATACAATCAACCAAAAGGATTTTCAAAGAGCTACTGACAGATTCTCACTTCCTGCTTTTATGAGATAGTCATTCCAAAATAAAAATAAAAATAGATAATAATAATAAAAATGCTGCATCTCACTTCACTGTGAGTGCTATATCATTTTAATATGTCTACTTCAGAAGCTTTCCCACTCATCCTAATTGTGTTGCAAACCCTAAAGTTGTTCCATTAGAAATATATTAATAGTGGATATCTTGGACATCCAAAAATGCATTTGATATCTTTTTTTCCCTATAAACATTACATTTGCTTCTCCTTCTCTGCCCTACCTTGGCTTTTCTTCTCAATGGTTTTCCTATGCAGTTAACTCTTATGTACCCTTGCTAAATGAGAGATTCATTAATTACCTACCACATAAAAAACAAGGTTGGCTTGATGTCTCCATTTAAAATGGTTTTTGCTGTTTGTTTTTGTTTGTTTGTTTGTTTGTTTGTTTTTCCATAAACAGGATTATGGTTCTTCATTGTAATACTCCAAAGGATGTAAATATAGGGTTATGTTCAGTCATTTAATCACCTTAATTACAAGGTTTACCATAACAAGATTAAAGACGAATAGAAGATTTCATCAAGATTTACATGTTTCCTTCAGAATTAATACTTTCAGATGAGCTTTTTAAGGCTTTTATTCAAAGCTTTCTGTATCAGCTTAATAGAGAATGAAGATTCCCATTGTTAGAGTAGTGCGGATGTGCTGCACTCTGCAAGCTAGGAAAGCAGATGCATGCTCCTTCTTGCCTCAAAAGGATGCTGCTGTACGGAGGCAGTATGAAACATCTGCACAGATGCTAAATTGATTTTTTTTATCACTTTTTAGCAGACATATATGATCTTACCCAGTTTGAAAACTGTTTTATAAGCTGTGTCTTTTATGCATCATCTTCAGTGTTATAAAACCAGTTTTCATAAGAGATGCTTCACAGGACATCACAGAATCATGGAATCCAACCATCAACCTGACCTACCCATCACTAAAACATGTTCCTAAGTGTCAAATCCACACATCTCTTAAATACGTTACTTCCCCTTCTGGAGTTCTGGAGGTTGTGTAGTGTTTAGCAAGCTGCTAGGAAAAAAAAAAATAAATAAATAAAAAGCACTTTATGCCAAGTTCAAATAGGTTTTGTCCAGTAATTGTTTCCTAAGTAGCTGTTCATGTCCTCATGTTAATTGAAGAAAGTCACATCAAATAATATGTTTTTTGACAGGGCTCTGTCACTTGCACAAGTGAAGATGTGCTTCCTAATGCTTAGACAGAAGATCTTGTAATCCAGTTTGTGTCCCTTGCCTCTTGTCCTGGCACCGGGTACCACTGACAAGAGCCTGGCTCTGTCTTCTTTACGTCCTCCTTTCAGACACTTATACACACTGCTAAGATCCCTGTTGAGCCTTCTCTTCTCCAGACTGAATACGCCCAGCTCTCTCAGCCTTTCCTCCTAGGAGAGGTACTCCAGTCCCTTGATCATCTTGGTGGCCCTCTGTTGGACTCTTTCCAGTATCTCTAGGTCTCGTACTCAAGAGGCCCAGAGCTGGACACAGTAGTCCAGGTGTGGCCTTGCCGAGGCTGTCGAGTAGAAACATCACTTCTCTTGACCTGTTGGTGATACCTTGCCTAATGCAGCCAATTAGCCTTCTTAGCAGCAAGGGCACATTGCTGACTCGCGTTCAACTTGGTGTTCACCAGGACCCTCAGGTCCTTTTTTGCAGAGGTGCCTTCCAGATGGGTGGCCCCCAGCATGTCCTGGTACCTTGGGCTGTTCCTCCTCAGGTGCAGGACTCTGCTCTTCTCTGTGTTGAACTTCATGAGATTCTTGTCAGCCCATTTCTCATGCCTGTCATGGTCCCTCGGGATCTCTGTGTGTCCCTCTGTTGAGTCCACCACTTCCCCTCACTTCATGTCATCCACAAATATGCTGAGGGACACTCTACCCTCTACCCCATTGTCCAGATTATTAATGATGATATTAAACAGCACTGAACCCAGTCCTGACCCCCGGGCTACTGTGCTCATTATTGGCCTCCAACTAGACTTTGCACAACCAGCCACTGCCCTCTGCATCTTTCTGTTCTGCCTGTTTTTTCAGGTTGAGCTGTTTCATCGCCTTCCCAGGGATCAAGGTGATGCTGACCAGCCTCTAGTTCCCTAGGTCCTCCTTCTTGCCCTTCGGAAGATAGGAGTGATATTTTTCTTTCCTGTAGTCTTTGAGCACTTCTCCTGGTTGCCATGCTCAAGCAAAGATTATAGAAAGTGGTCCTGAGATCACATCTTCAAACTCTTTCAGGACTCGTGGGTGCATCCCATAACGTTAGTCTGAAGTCCATTAGTTCCTTTAGTCAGAAGTCCATGGGTTTGGCCAATATTATATGAACAATACACAGAAATAACAGGGCAGTCTCTAAATGACTTTATACAGGTAGAGACTTCTCCAGGCAAATTAGCTTTAATAACAAGCTTGTTATATTTGGCTAGACTGCCCTCAGTATACTCATTAGCTTGTTTACAGGCAGTTGGCTCAGATACCTGCATGCATGTCACATCAAATTCTGTTCTGAAGGCATACATACATCTTATGGTCCTGTCAGTTCACTAAACTGGCTTTTGTGAATGTAGTTCACACATCTCACTTTCTGTATTTATACTCAGGCAACAAGTTTATATTAAGGATATGAATTCAGTCCCAGGATCCAGGCAGTTAACAGTGCGTAGCATAAGAGAACTTCAGTCTCTACGTTTATCTAGCCATTACCAATTTCTTTAAAATCATAGGAAGCCTGCATGAACTTATATCACTGAATCTCCACCTCTCTTGGCAACAGTGGGTGCTACTTCATAATTCTAGCCTGTTTTTACAGGTGAGGTTTCTTGCTGACCATGATATCAGTAAAGGTCTGTGTGTATTAAACAGTAAATTAGTATTTTGGTTTTTGTTTGTTTGTTTGTTTGTTTACTTGTTTGGTTTGTTTGTTTGTTTGTCTTGTTTATTTTTTTTTCATTTTGTTTTCTATATTTTTTCAAATCTGGCTTTTAAAATCAATTTAACATGTAAAGCTGTATAATTTGTTTCCAGAAGAAACCAGTGTGTTGCTGAAGCAGTCACATTTTTCCTCTCTGTTGAGAACACCGAATAAGACTGATTTGCTGGTTCCTAATCAAAACATTAGCAATCAAAACAGCATCTGTACAAGTCATGCATCCAGCCATGACTCTCCTTTAAGCTAAGAAGTATTCTCCACACAGTATCTTCTGTTGACAATTTTTAGAGGCTAGATATATATGATGCAGATGATGGCAAATAGAACATTTCTCATTCACTGTACATAACTGTAATTGCCTAACTATTTCTTGGGAAGGCTGATCTGTCCAATGCCCTCGTGCTTCTCTTTCTGTTAACAAAAGTGAGAATAAGAAAAACATCGAGGTTTTTGTTTATTTTTCCTTAAGACATATCAATGTCAAAATGAAAGGTAAATCTGTGTCCTAGACTTAACAAATGGTTGGTCTATAAGAGGATCTGTATGAAGACATATGAGACACCCATCTTAACTCTACTTTACTTCTCTCATAATTGTATGCAATATGCCATGTTCTTCTTCACACATTTCTATTCATTATCAAGGCATGATGCTAAGTAACAGAAAATGGGCCATGACTAACAGTATTAGAAAATGATTAGAAAAATGCATGACAGAAAAGTTTAATAAAGTTAATATGTCACATATATAGGACAAGATGGCACAACTTCTCTATCCCTTCTTCAAATGCCCATAACATATAAATTATTATAATGCAAATATTAAATGTTTTAAAAATATTATTTCAAGAGCCACACCTACCAACTGAATGTTTTGAAGGGCACCAGTCTTTTAGGATTTATTATATTTTTGTGTTTATTTGACTTTGACTGAATTATAACAAAGCTTTGACTTTGCTTTTTGATAATGAGAAAAAAAAATATGTTAGGAGACAGGTACACAGTACTTTAAACTCCATAATTTTGCCCTAATTCTTTCTCAATGATCATTCCATAGGGTCATCTCCTCTCTTCACCACATTTTATTCTAGGGAATATCTGTATAATAGTCATAGGGATAAATAATTATTAACCATTTAAAATTTCTATACATAGGTTTCTAGATTTTCCTTTAAGAAATACATTGAAAATTAATAAATTAAAAGCAATGTATTGGTGATCCAACCACAGTAAATTACCTCAAAAAAACTTTTTTTTTTTAAAAAAAAAGCTTTTCCAAACGTTATCTCTATTGATATAGCACTACCATCCTCTTAAAAACAGTAACAATTATTTCCAAATATATGCTAAGCTACACTAGAAAACAAAAGTTTAGTGGCCCAAGACCCAATGGATCACTGACTGGTACTGTTTTACCCCTCAAGTACTATGAAAACATAGTGAGAGAAAACTGGTTGACCTTGGTGAATTAAACCAGCATGCAATGCTGGATGAAGGGGCAGCCCTGACAGGTTAAGTACATGTGCATATGTACTATTGTTTCACAGCCTCACTGCTGTCAACAAATATTACCCCAGCTGCCAGTTCAGGAGAATTAAAGTGGATACCAAGAAAAAGAGTGAGGGAATATAAGAGATTAATTAATTTAAAAAATGCATTAAGTATGTTGGCTTTCAGACTCATGTTTTATTGCCTTTCAGGCAACAGCCATATGTGGCTATTTTCTAGAGGTTGACATATGGGACAATAATGATGAAAAGTTTCTGTAATGGGAAAACTTCTCTTCCCTGGAGACACAAAGCTAGTCTGTTACTGAGATGTCCCAACAAATTAGATACAACTATCAGGGACCCCTCAGTCTAGTGATTAAACAAGATGGCATCCAGGTTTAACAGAAATGTATGTTCATGGTGTCACAACCACATCTCAGCAACTAATAATGTAAAAATGCCAATTAAGGCAGAAAAAGGAAAAAAAAAGTGTTCCTTTTTTTTTTTTTTAATGTGCTACAGGTTTTTAAGATCGGAATAACATACAGCAGTTACAGATACAGTGGCACAGTGTTCTTGCAAATGTTACTCTCTCATAATACGTTTTCTGTTACAATCCACTTGTTACTTAGTTTTGATGGTTTACTAAGCTGGTGGCAGGAACAACACAGTTTTACAAACATGTCAGTTAAATACCAGAAAGTCTATTTTGTTTAAGATAGAGAATTCCTAATTAATACCAATTACCTCTCCATATCGCAGTCAACAATAGCAAGAGTGCACGTTAATCAATATAACCAAGGAGAAGAAGCCAGAAATACAATGCTGGTCAGACAGCTAAAACAAGAGAATACATAATAAAGAGAAAGACATTAAAAAATATTCATTTATAAGGGTTTGGAGTCTAGCTCTTTCTCTCCATAACCCCTGTGAGTAAATATCAAAGGAATGAAAAAGGATGAAAACAGTTGATTTTTCAGAAGATGTAATTGTTTACTGTTCCCAGTCTAGGCATGATTAACTGAACTCAATAGTGATTCTGGTAGAGATGACTACTGAAGATGGTAGGAAGTCAGTCTTGACCAAAGGAGTAAGTTCTGATATGAATTCTTTCAATAGTATGTCAGTTATTCCTTATTTTATATGTTTGATATGAAAGTCAATCATACAATCATTAGAGGTAATGCAGTTCTTAATGAGACATATTTTCACATATTTAATAAGTTCAGGAAGACTGTTCCAGATAAAAGGAATGTTATGCAAAAAAAAAAAAAAAAAAAAATCTATTTTGGATATTTTTTTTTCCTTTACAAAAGTGAAACTATAAATTGTTTAGAAATTGTTTAGAAACATATATCTGGATGTGTTTATGCTCTTTTACCTGCCCAATACAAATATAACTGAAGGCAATTATAACTTAAATAATAATTATGTTAAAGACAATTGTTTGGACTTATCAAAATGACTGAATGGATATAAGCCTAATATCATGGCTTTCAGACTGAAATCTGAATGGTTACAGCTAAACTAAACCAGTATGCATCCTTACTTTCTGACAACAAAATATGTTTTTCAGAGCAGCAACAGTGGAATGGTGTCTTCTTTCCAATCACAATGACATCTTTTCTGATGCCATCAATTGTGATAATTTGCTTGTCCATTTCTATCTCCTCTGGTCTCATGCTATGTTCCAATATTGTTAAAATCATCACTGATGACTTAATTAGCCAGCTAATACACTTCCTGTTGTGTTGAAGCTATTATACCAAAAGCAGAGAATATGTAACTGGAAAATTTCACTTCATTTATTGGCTTATTGAAGCATTAATTTTCATGGCACTTTTCTTGTTTAATAATTAAAAAAGTTTTCCAGTGGAGACCACAGGGATAAAAAATCAGTAATAGGAAAGAAAGAATGGAAAGAAAGATAATACCGATCAATTTTTTGTCTCAGTTTTGCTTTTCTCGAAGAACCACAAGGTCCGTTAGGACTTGAGATCAGTCAACCCAACTCCATGGCAAGATGAAGGGCTGTGAGAGAAAACTGAAACACCAGGATCCTTACTTCTGAGATCACTGTTGTCAGGGAATGGCCTGGTATAAAACTTTTCCATCTCAGTGCTGCTGTTCAGAAGTGCTAGATAGTTAACAGGATTTGACTCTGTCTACTTCCTCCAGATCAGATGAAAGGAATCTGGGACAATTCTAAGGTGATGGATAGGCTGAGACTCAGGTTTATTTATTCTGAAGGCCTTTTTTGATAGATGTTGCAAATTACCAGAAGTTGCATCCATTCATTTTCTGTTTACTGCAGTCAAAAAAGGTCAGTGAAAAGCACTTACATGTGCTTATGAAAATGATCCATGTAGACATGTGTTTAGAAAAATGACATATGTACTACTCCCACTGGCCTCTCAGAGTTGGTGGCCTGTGAATCAATGTATGAATGCTACTTATTTATATGCTTCCTAATTTTACTCCCTGAGATACATATTGAATATAATCCCTGGCAATATAATCCACTGATGCAACTGAAAGAATTAGGTATTTTACACATTTTTGTGAACAACAACAAACAAACAAACAAAAACAAACAAACAAACAAAGATTAGTAAGAAATAAGACAGTATTGCTTAACTTTTCTGCTTAATGCAAACAGGAAGGTACTCATCTGCAGATGAGTGATGCTTAGTACCTCTGATTCACTCTGCTTTTGTCCTCTGATTTTGTGTAAGCATGAACACCTAAGGTAAATTTTCTGAAGCAGTTTCCCATTCCAGATGTTATGCTTGTTAAACTTGGTTTAGGTGGTTGAATATAACTTTCAGCCTGGAGAAAAGGAGACTCAGGGGTGACCTTATTGCTCTCTACAGATACCTTAAAGGAGGCTGTAGTGAGGTGGGGTTTGGTCTGTTCTCCCACGTGCCTGGTGACAGGATGAGGGGGAATGGGCTTAAGTTGTGCCAGGGGAGTTTTAGGTTGGATGTTAGAAAGAACTTCTTTACTGAAAGGGTTGTTAGACATTGGAACAGGCTGCGCAGGGAAGTGGTGGAGTCCCCATCCCTGAAAGTCTTTAAAAGACGTTTAGATGTAGAGCTTAGAGATATGGTTTAGTGGGGACTGTTAGAGTTAGGTCAGAGGTTGGACTCGATGATCTAGAGGTCTCTTCCAACCTAGAAATTCTGTGATTTTGTGATTCTGTGATTAAAAACATTATAACCATGAACTTTGAGAAGATACCTTCAGATTTTCAGGTGATCAGTTTTAGATCAAATTTCATTGGTTCAGCATATGAATTCTGAAATAAACATGTTTTAGGAGAGATATTAGGGAAAGGAAAGGGGCTTTGGAAAAGGTAACTGGAGTTCTGAAAACTACACATGTATTCAACACAGGAAGAAGCAGAATTGCCTATCATTTACATTACTTTAGTAATGCTATCTCTATTAGAATAACAACAACAACCAGAAAGAGTTGGAAAAATATCTTCTTTCTCCACGTGATACATATAAATATAATGCATACATATAATGTGACATATCAGGTGTCACTTTGACTACTAATGGTAAGGAGATGAGGAAGAGAGATTATAATCATGAGACACTGCCCTAAGCTGCAAGTAAGGCAACAGAAGTCTATATATTATTTCTAAATAATAATGTGACAAGTAGAAGATGGATGGCAACAGTTCCTGGGTTTCCAGCAGTGCAGAATGACATGCACTGAGACTCGGCTATGTATTGTCTATATGTAACAACAGGTAAGAGTAACAGTCTCTACATTGTTAAATTTTAAATGATTGATTGTTGTTGAGGTTATTTGTAGTGATTTATTTGTACAACATGGTTGAACAGTGTTATTGGCATTCTAGAGCAGTTTACTAATGTGATTTGTATCTTCCTCTTCATCTGCACTTTGAGTTATTTTTTATTTGAGATAAATAATATATATATATTATATATATATTATATATATATATATATTTTTATATATATAAATAAGATCTGTCACTGTCATTCTTAATACTTATGAATTGTGTTTTGGGGACTACACATTTGTTCTTATGTTATCCTCTGAAGCATTTGTTCACATGTCCCATTGTGTTCAGATGTAATGGATGATCCATTACTTGCTAAATTTAAGCCTAGAAAATATACCAGAAAGGAGCTGAGCATTACACATTCAGCATCTGAATCACTATGTGATTTATACTGCTAATTCATTTCAACATTTGAAAGTGAAATTCAAAGGCAATATTTGGGGTTTCATCTTCCAAGCTCCTAAGGATTAGTTGGTTCTAAATTTTTTGTTT
Organism: Anas acuta; assembly: GCF_963932015.1. NCBI lineage: Eukaryota > Metazoa > Chordata > Aves > Anseriformes > Anatidae > Anas > Anas acuta. The sequence continues at coordinate 13,542,056 of NC_088979.1, forward strand.
TGTTGAGGTGATTTATAAGTGTGAAGAAGAGATGGTGAGAAGTAATAACATTAAAAATTAAAAGAATTATATATTAGTTGAGATTTCACTTTAACTGTAACCTGACTCATGACTGCTGGGAAGTCACTTCCTCTAATTCCATGATCAATTTCCTCATATATAAAATGACGATAACATTAAGGACCTAAGTGGCCCTGCTTGAGCAGGGTAATTGGACAATATGACATCCAAAAGTCTATTCCAGACTAAATCATTTTGTGAATCTATGATTCTGTAAAACTCTAATATCAGAGCATGATCAGAGTGCAAAAGTGGGAATGAGAAAAAAGGAGAGGAAACAATGTTACTTAAACTCTGTTGGACATTTTGCCAGAGGAAAAAAACAAAACAAAACAAAACAAAACAAAACAAAACATATGTAATACATGTATTCTATAGAATAATGTGTTTTCCTGAGCATGAAACAATTTCCTCAGAATTTTCCAATACCACACTTTTCATATGAGGACAATAATTAGTTAGTCATTGGTTACTGACTTTACTAAAGGAATTTGGAACAAATTATTAATTCTTTCTCATTTGAACTTATTCATTAAGAACTTATCAAATTGTGGTGTTGTGTATTCAACAAATTTCCATCATTAAAATAATAATAATAATAATAATAATAATAATAATAATAATAATAATAATAATAATAATAATAAGCTATCCAAATCAGATTTACCAGTGACTTGTCTTGCACACTGGTCTCTGACAAGTTTTATATCTCCTGTAGATCAGTGATTAAAACTGCACTGGTTTGTTTTTAGCCATTAAAATGTTCATCAGTAAAAGATCAAGGATCCCAGAACAAGATGGGAACTGTCCCTTTTGATCATGTTTTAAAGTAAGTTTTTATTCTTTTCAATATACAACAAGTTAATAGGAAGGTTCTTCCAATTCTTTTTATACAAAGCATACTTATACAAACATGAGTTCTAGGTGTATTACAGAAGCTTTGCTGTCTTTTTCCATAGAAAGAACAATAAAAATAAAATGAGTTAGTTTGAATAGATTTATTTTCATCCAATGTCATTAATTATATCATACTTTTTAATAAGTTGATATCAATCAATTCTGATATCAATCATTCAATTATTTCATCTAAGACTGAAGCTAATGACTTTATGGGGTCTTTTTTTTTTTTTTTTTTTAATGCTAGAATGAATTTATCCCTAATTCTTGACTTTGGAAATTACTATTGTTCCAATAGTAACACTGGTATTGATTTAACAGGCTTCATTGATAAATCTTATATTCTAAGTTCTTTGTTACTACTTATTTAGGCTATTTATTTATTTATTTATTTTTATCATCCACCCCTCCCCCCTTTTTTTCCTTGCTTTTCTCCAAAATAACAGTATATTAGAAAATGTAAAACATACATGTAAACAGTGCAGTTAGGATTTTTCTATATAAGAATTGTTTTCCACTCTTACCTAATAATATATGAGTTTCAATAGCAGACCCTTAGCAGGAATGCTTTTATTTTCTCTTGGAATATTTTAAAAAATTATTTGTAATTTATTTGTCTTGTTTGTCAGAGAAATCTCTTCCCAGTGTTTTTCTTCTTTAATAAAGTTAATGTAAGCCTAAATAGATATATTTTCACCATCAGCTGTTTTCCATGAATTTATATTACTTATATATTTTCTCTATTTAAATAAGAAAACTGTATATTTTGATAAAATAGCTTTACATTCTGAAATGAGAGCATGTCTAAACATACCTTTACATGAAAATCTTACTGGGAATATAATATCTCAAAAATTATCTCAAACTATGGGAAGAAAAGCTTTATTATTATTATTATTATTATTATTATTATTATTATTATTATTATTATTATTATTATTATTATTATTATTATTATTATTATTATATGAATATATTTTATATAAATATACACATTATATATATATAAATATGTTCTATATTAAAATATACTTTTAAATAAATAAAAATATATATAAAAATATATGAAAATGTAATAATTATATTTTATTATGATTATTTTTTAAAATAAAGGATGGTCCATAAATCATAGCTGGCTGAGCTTGAGTTCTTCAAATTTACTGTAGAATTCAATTGAACTCTCAATTTGCAAGCAATAAGATAATAAATCGTTATTAAGAGACAGCCTTTATGGATTTGTTAATGAACAAATCATATAAAATTTAAATTATTTTTTATCTTTGAAAGTGTGAATGGCCTAATGTAAAGAAAGGTATATTTAGTATTTGTGAATTACTCCTAGCTCCAAGAGATTGCAACCACTGCAGAGGACAGAAGAGGAATACAAAATCATTAGTAAATTGGAGAAGTGGCCTGAACTTAGTAACATAAAATTCAGCAAAATGCAAAGTACGAAACTTACCAAAAAATCAAACATAAAGATAGAATAAATGGAAATAAGTGATTAAACAATTATTAAATTAAAATTAAACAAATTGTGCTACTATAATTTTGCTACTGAATACCTAATTGAATGGATAATTGTATGCCTCAATTCCAGGATATAGTAAGTGTATTATCTACAAAGTATGTGAGACTATTATTCCGTTTATCACCACTGTTAATGTCTCAGTATGTGAGAGTACCATGTCCAGTTTTGGGTCCTACATAATAAGTTGTAAATAAGCAGAAGAACTGATAACTATAAAAATAAGTAGATGATTCAAAACCGTGATTTCTAAGGAAAATTTAAAGAGATTTTCTTGATCTATCCTTGAAGACATAAGCTTTATACAGACCAGAGGAGTAACAGTCTACTACTGTAATTGTAGATCTTAATATAGGTTAGCAACAAAATGATACTCTGATACTCTCATGATAATTTGAATAAGCAATAACTATTGAAAGTAAATAAATAAATAAAAGAAATACATCTGAATGTAAAGGAAAACTTTACAATCATTAACTGAGCTATGAAATAGGCTATTCTGAAGCTCTTAATTTAGGAATATAACTCTACACACATTTTTAAGAAAATGTGCCTCAGGGAAAGGAAAAAACCTGAAGGACATATATTCTTGAGATCTTTTTGATTCCTATTTTTTGATTATTTATAGCATGAAATATTTTTTTAAATATGAAACTCGTATCAATGACAAACAAGTACACGTAATAATCTATTAAAATTTCTGAGAAACCATTTTTTTTGTTATGTGCAATGTGGTCTCTTTAAAGAGCATACATAAAAGTATTTACACATTTCAGTGACTAGCTGCATTTCATATATGTCAAATGCAAAACTGACTATACTGACTGCGTACACTAGAAATGTTAATATAATATTGGTAACATCCAGTACAAGATCAGTCTTAACACTACACTTACCTATTCCAACGTATTTTAGTTACTATCTCTGTAAGTGATTAAAAAAATATTTGAAGATTTATCACTGTAATTAAAACTGAACAAAGATAAATATGTGATCGGTAGAGTTGTGTTTCAGGTAAGTGAGCAGTAGATACTGAGCCCCCAGAGCAGAAAAGGAGCAGTTCCATTGCTAGCTGATAAATAGACAACATCTATTTGCCCTACATGGGGACATTACAATGCAACAAATAAATTACCTTCATTAAATATCTTCTTGGAGGATTAATGAGCACTGATAATAAGCCACAGCAGCACAAAGAAATGCACCAAAATTATTTATCTGGTTGTAGTGGGACGCTGAAGGAACAACCCATTATTATCATTCATCTTAGCTACAGAAAGCCTTTCACATTTTCACAGAAATGTGAAATGTACTCCATCATTAGAAAGTGCAACATATTACACCCTTATTCAGTGCTTGGTACATAGAATATCCAAACATCAAGTGTGATGATAAAAGTTAAAACTGGGCTTGAGATAAAATAAGGTTTTGTATTTTCAGCAGGGGAGATTTAGATTTTTTTTTCTGATTATTTATTTAATTTGAACTGAATATTTCTGAATGATAAAGCAAAGCTATCATGTAAATTTGATGGTTTACAGTTATGCATAGTAAATTCATACCCTAATCTGGAGTGAATGTGTTGCTAGTTTGTCTTTTTGTTGGTGGTGGTGGTCTGTTTTTGTTTGTGTGTTTGTTTTAATAAAGTGGGAGAGAGAGAGAAAGAGAAGAAGGAACTTCATCAGAGTTGCTAAAATTCCCAGATTACTTCAGATTTTGGCTGTCATCAGGCGTCAGTACCATTTAGTACCATCAGGTACTGCCATCTTGTGGAATTGGAGCAATCATAGGAAACCCTAAAACAGAGGCAGATAAATACATTTTCCCAACAGGATACTGGAGAAGATGGACTAGTATATCTCACTGCATCACAATAAGAAGACACAAAATAGACTTCTTTATTTTGCAAATACCATAATTCCACAAAAGTGCAATTGTGGGATGTGTGTGCATGCTTTATTGAAAATGCAATATTTAACATTGCATTTATTAATATTGCATTATTAATATGGACTATATGAACCTTTAGGTTCTAGGCACTCTGAAGGAGTTTCAGTGGTGACTCTCATGTTACATCTTCGCATGCCACTTGAAATACCACTTGTGTCCAGAAACTACATGTTTAAAGGAGAAAAGAAGCAATTTCTGAGGAGAAAAGCCTTGAAACAAACATGGGAAACAATCAGGCATTAACAAACATAGGAGTGAACATTTGGTGATATCTGAATGCCTCCACCACAGTTCTGGTTAAAATACTTAATACTGATCCTCACTGACAAAAAAACTTTTGCATTACCATGGTACTAACATTTACTACATCAGAATGATATCTCCAAAAACATCATATAGTGCTAACAAAAATGCTATGTCAGTACTCCAGCATCATCCATTACGAGAAATATGTAACATTGTGACAGTATAGAAATTAGTATTGTGAAACAGAAAAATAGGTCTACTAAATCATTTAAGAAATAATAGTAAACAAAATTTCTCACCATACATTTTTTTTTGGCAGGAGATAGATGTGTTCTTCTCAGTACTTTATCACCAAGTGACCCAAATTTTCACCTACATAGCTCACTAAAAACTCCTTAATAAAACAGAAAAAAGTTGGGCATTTGGAAGACTTTGGAACCTGGCAGCAGAAGACTCCTCAAGCCCATGCCACAGGAGAATACCAATTTACAACTGCCTCTATTCAAAATTCATTATTTCTCTGTTTTTTGTTTGTTTGCTTGCTTTTTATTCCCTGTGTTGAAAAATAGTATATAAACAAGTTTCTTTTGTGTTGGCATTCAACTGTAATTTCCAGGAAGGTCTCTGCATCATCTTTGTGATTTTGGCATAAGTGTCATATTAAATATAAAACATATGGCTGTAAAAATAAAAAATATGCTCAGCACATATTATTTAAAAATACTCTCTGCTTCTGTGTACAGCAGTATTCACAGTTTCCTTTTTTCACCTGAACTTTTTTCTCTATTGAAATCAAAGTAAGTACAACATGAAGAAAACGTCTACTCAGTCTTACTTCACTTTTTTTTTTTTTTTTTTTTTTTTTTTCTCAAAAAGAGATGACTTCAGATGGTTTATCTCTAAAGTCATTACTTCTTGATTTTACAGTTGTAGTTTGGTTTATTAAGGTTTTGGCAGCACTTAATTTAAGCTTCAAAATTTCTTCAAACTCACAATTATTTACCTGTCAGGAGTGATACATCTGTGGGATTTAATACCCTATTCAAAAGTTAATGCAATGAAAGGTTGTACTCTATGCCTAACCAAACAACACTGGTTCTAAAATCTTACAACCTAAACTGTTGCACTAAAATACAGGCTTGAAGTTCTAAAAACATTTTACTTTTTTTTTTTTTTTTAAACTAAAAACTGCAGTGACCTGTGTACAAATAGAACTAGTATCTTCTACTTGGTCATAGGAATCTTGGTCTGAAATTCACTCATCAGTTTGCCATTTTGTAAGAGTGGTATATCAGGTGATATTTAAAGCAAGGACTCTCTTGTAATTTATATATGCTCCTGTGATGAGCAGCTGTGGGAGTTGTGATACGTTACTATCTACTGTTCTAGAATTCTTTTTTACGTATGTGTATTATGAATAACAGACTTAAAAAATAGACAGCAATGTTTTAAACTGTTGATTCTTCATCATCTCTTTGTTACCTATTTGTAAATGTCATTACAATTACTAGGGTATTCGCTTATGCATGACACTGTCAGGAAAAAAAAAAAAAAATCAAATGAAAAAGCAAATTATTCTTCTGCCTGGGGAGCCTGCATTAGTAATCCTGTGATTTAAGAACCCAAAATTTTAATTTTGTTGGTATGTAAACCAGGAACAGTCAGAGTCCTAGAGTATGAAAATCAGTGTGTGTTTTGTCCTCCATCGTCTTAGAATTTCGAAGAGTCAGAGATTTGTAAAATGGGTCAATGTCAAGATACACCCATTTTCCCATAATAGCAGTAGTTCTCCTAACACACTTTTGTAACATCACTTCTACAAGATCATCCATCTATTTATGTGAGCTAAGAACTGTTGAGATCCCAGATCCCTAGCCAACCATGGTTGTTTCTGACTGTTCTGCATAACATCAGCTGGAAATTTCAGAGTTTCTCTGTGTATTGGGTTTTTGTAGCAAGAAGGAAAAATAAATAAGTAAATAAATAGAAAGATTAAACCACAGTTTAATAACACAAATTGTTTGAGTTTTAGATTTCACAGAAGTTCTATTGTTTTTTTCTCACTACCCTGTCATAATTCATCCATCACTCGATTTTTAAGAGCAAAAATTATATGAAAGTTACCAAAATAACAGCATCCCTCCAGACTCAGAACCAGCAAAGACTAAGTATTTCATTTCATTAGAGGTACAAAACTTCATTGCCTGAAATTCATACATTAGCAATAGTTTTAATTAATTAATGAATAATTAATTGTGTGTTTTTAGGGTACAAATAAAGTAAATTCTTTTCTACATGAACTGACAATGAACTCACAATGATGACTACTTTACATTTGGTCTGAACTACTTTTAAGCCAGAGCAATTAGTGAGACTGATTGGTTTTCACTAGAATTAGTAACAGGTGTCTTCAATTAAAATCTATGCATTTTCCTTGAACTCATATGTTCATCACCACTTTGTAGAATTTCATACTGTCCCAAATCATTTCTGCCAGATAAGACTTTATGGTGGCAACTAAATTTTCAGAGAGAAATATTTTGGGTTAATTAGTATTTTGCCTGAAACACAGCAGAAGACGAAGGAGATTTTGAGCATTCAGAGAGCTCTCTGAAATTCCTCAGGGTCTGCTCAGAATTGCAATTATATCTGAAAAAAGGATTTTAAGCAGAAAGTCAACTTAATTCTCAGTTTTGCAAAAATCTTCCCCCTCTGTGTGATGACTATGTTTAGTCCTTTAACATAGCATTTTTGTAATGATCCGATCAATTTGTCATGAGAAAATTTTCTTCTCACATAAGTGGACTGAACTTCTGCAAAATTAATCCAGAACTTCTCTCATCTATAAATCACTACACGACTGCTTACATTATTGGCTTATATTGGCTGAAAACTGTTCATCATTCAATTTCTTTCTGACCACATCAGGGAGTGGTACAACATACGGACAGGAAGGACAGATCAGTTAGAGTTAGTGTATTTCTTGTACCATAAATAGATACCCCAGTTCCTATCATATCATTGGAAAAAAAAAAAAAAAAAAAAAAAAGAAATTTTGAGGTGTTTCCTCTCACTTTATTTCTTTCCTTTTCTGGCTAGCTATACCAATGGAGCAGTATCCATCTAGGAAAAGTAGGAAGGGTTTAATATACCTGAACTAGCCTTGGCTTTTCTAATTCTTGAGTCAGATTTTTAAAAACTGTCATAGGGGAAGATTACAGAAGTTACCTCATAGCTGATGTGTAAGTAGTGAAGAACATTTGTTTCAGTGTAAAGACAAATTGAAACAGTGTAAGATAAAGTGGAAACAAGAGAACAACACGTTAAAATGTATACCTAAGGTTAAGGCTTTAAAGTCTAATTTGTAGAATTCCACATGAATAATTCCCTGCAATAGCTAAACCAGAACCTCATTAACTTTATTGATACTTCTAATACAAAGACATTAATGCATCTAGATTTGTAATACATCATAATATAATTACATACAGAATATTTTTTCTCAACCAAATAAAGGAAAATATATATACTTTTTGGGTGTGCAGAACGATTCCCAGGATAAAAATGATAACCAAGGCAGATTACACTTTAAAATAAAATAAAATAAAATAAAATAAAATAAAATAAAATAAAATAAAATAAAATAAAATAAAATAAAATAAAATAAATAAATCTCTTTGATTACGCCTTGATTAATCAGGTTGTGGTAAAGTGCTTGATAGCTTTGGTTTAAGGAATTAATGATTGATTAATTCTAGGGACTTAAGCTGCATATAGAAAGGGTTCTGAGATATCTTCAAATAAACAGATATAGAAGAGTATAGTAAGTGTAGTGGAGTAATAATACCTGCAAAGTAGGTTGAAAAGCTATTAGAATCTGTTGGTTAATTTTTTATATATATATATTTTATGATGTATTCAGAATAAAACCTGCTTATGTGTGCACATAAAAAAATCATTGCTAGCTCTATAGGAAACATCTTGTAGTTCACTGAAAATTTGAACAGGTAGAGAAAAGAATGTTTTATTTCTTTATTGACCCCACAAAATAGAAAAGGGAATCATCCAATATTTTACAGTTAATTTCTGAGTCTGTTGAATAATTTAATTTTTTTTTCTGAACTAATTTTTCCCTCCCAGAGAACCTGTTTAGGACTGTTGAATAATTTGTCAATTATGGCTTATTTCATTTCCAAAATTTGAAAGAGAAAAAAAAAAAAAAAAAACTTCAGTTCTAAAGCAAATAATTTTTTTAAAGTCTTTATTTTATTTTTTTTTTATTTTTTTTATTTTTATTTATTTTATTTTTTTCTTTATTTAAATAAAGTTAATGAACATTTCTTGAGGGTATCCATTAACAATATTATTTAGTATTGTTTCCATAATAGCTTTCTCTTATTTTTCTGTTTTCTTTTAGAGATCATCTACAGCTGGGTATTTAATGAATTCCCATCTTTTGTGACAGAAGATAGCAGACGCTTCATCTCTCAGGAGACAGGCAATCTCTACATCTCCAAGGTGCAAACATCTGATGTTGGCAGCTATATATGTCTGGTAAAAAACACGGTGACAAATGCCAGAGTTTTGAGTCCTCCTACACCTCTGACACTGAGAAATGATGGTAAGACAGGTATTATTTCTGGGTACCACATGGAAGCAAAATACTCAGTAATTTAAAAAACATGATTTTATTTTATTTTATTTTATTTTTTCAATCTATACATGCATTTACTGCTGCAGTCAGCATAGGAATGGTGTCCATGCAGATAGTCTTCTGGTGGTGGGACTATTTAGACCTCCAGAGACTGAGGTGCAACCTGACAGTCCTGAATTATTTTGTTTAGAAGATTTCTTTTTGCTATTCTAGTGCTCTGTCACTGTCAGAGAGAAGCAAATCTCTTTTCTCAGTAATGTCTGTTTATTTAAGACTCCATTCAATTGCCAAATGAATGTGGCTACTGCCACACTGAGATGCTGTTAGACATCTGAAACATCCACAGGAGACTAGCAAATATCACACAGGACATACAGGAAACCTGTGCCCTTACAGGCCAGCTGGATGCCTGAAGATATACATTGATGCATCTCAGCTGTCACAGGACAGTTAGAAAACTGAACAGAGACCCTAACACGTAAAACCTGATGTTGTTCTGAAGACCTATTACATTTCCAGGCTCCAATTCACTGAAGTGATTAAGAACCACTAAGACCACCACAATTGCTTTGATTACAAAGATAGTTAGCTACCCAGGTGCTTTTGAATTTCATCAAGGCATATCACTACAGTATTTTTTCTGTAATTAAGTACCTAAATATTATTTTCAAAAACTAGCTTACGAGCTGAGATATCTTAGTCATTTCCAAAAATTAAAAGAAAATACCTTCCAATAATATTTCTTATGGAGCAGTATGACATTTCAATAAAAAATATATGTATCTGCAATTCTGTTGGAATAGCTATCTATACAGACAGGTATTTATTGCTTTTTTTACAACTAAAAGATTAGTATTTTTATTTTATAATTCCTTTTTGGTTTTGTTTTCCATCAAAATAACGTTATTTTTGAGACTAATAATTAGTGGTTCTATAAATATCTATATTTTTATTTTTCCAGGATGTTCTACATTTAATGACACTTTCTAGTTCTTCAGAAATTAATTTCAGCAATTTAGCAAATATGAATTAATATTTACATAAATCAGAGACAGAGAGAGACAGGGAGAGAGACTCTGAGGCTTTAGTTCTGCTTATAACTTAATCTAGCACTAAGACTATCCCTGCAGAAGCATTACAAAGACTAGACTTTAACACTGACAATTTAGTTTTACAGAGTAAATAAAAAAATGTGTTCACAGATTAGAATGGAATTAATCTTTATCATTGTATCATGTCTGTCTGTAGAGTATGCAGTCTCTACAACAAAAAGCTGCGTGCTTTACAGTATCATTTCATATTTATTTTTTTTTTTTTAGTTCTGGTGTAATACTTATGCTAATCATTGTATTTGAGATGTTTAGTTTTACCAAATGAAAAAAGCAGACCTGTTCTTTTCAATATTAGCTCTTTGAAAATGAAAACAGAAAAAAATATGTTTTAATGAGTTTAAATTTTGACACAAAAAGAATTTTATTACCATATTTATTATTTATATCTTGTTCTGTTGTTTATTTATTACATTTTTACATGCTCTTATTAGGTTCCATTTGTGTGCAGCATTTCAACAGATTCAACAAATTTAACAGTTCTATAATCCTGTGATTGATTATCCATAACATAATATGGATAAATAAGGATAAAGGCAGCAGTCTACATCACTGAGCTATGAAACAAACTCTGTGAAGGAAAACAGTGAAAATTTACTTAAATGTCAAATGGGTAGTATATACGTATATTAGCTTCAAGAAAATGTGTGTTTCATGGCTGACTGTCATACAGATGTGATGATCCAGCCTTCTGAACTGTGCTGGAAAACAGGGGAGGCAAATGCACTTAGATGAACTGCTCCTGAACAATTTCCCAATTCATTCTTTCCCATGTATGAATTTCTACCAGCCTCCTATGACTTCATTTTTGTCTGTTGGGATTTTTGAAAACTCTCTATTGTTTCAATGGAGTTCTTTAATATTTCTTAGTAAATTGCATTTACTTTTCTGCATGACTGGGGATTTTTTTTTAGTGAAGAGAATGGAATTTTCTACCTATCCTTGTAGTTTTCATAATCCTACCTTGAAAAAATGTTAAGGAAAATGTTATGGTTTAGCAACTGGGTCTCATTATTTAAAACTTCTGCCTTGTTCTACTTCTTTCACTGACAGCAATCATAATAACCTTTTAAAAACTACATGGGACCACAATTAAAATACTCAAATAGCAATACTATGCTTTTTCCTTTTGATATAGATTGTTTTAGGTTATATTACTTGTTTATTTTAAAATATTAAAGGGGGATGTCAGAATTTTGTATATGTATATATAATATATGGTATAATAAAACTGATGAATCATAAAATGGCTTGACTTGGAAAGGACCCTAGAGATCATCTAGTTTTAGATCACCTCTCTGCCATGAAAAGAGATGCTTATTAGCCTTACAGAAAATTACTTGTTTGTGGAGAGGAGGGAGCTCTTATAAACAAGTCCATATTTAAGTAAGTGAGAAAATAGAATGATTTTTAAAACAAATATCCATGTATCTGAACATTTTCTTACTGTTATGTTTCTGAGTACTGTTTTGTAATTTTGAATATGCCTTATATTTTTGAGCTTTTAGATATAAAAATGAGTTGAATCACTTTCAACTTTTCAAATATTCACTTAAGTGCAAAAAAAACCATACAGCTTTCTGATTTCTAATGATTGGCATCCCAACTGGCATAATCCTACTCAGTCAACTCATTTGTCAGAAACCAAAGGAAGAGCTTGTGGTTTTAAACAGCATTTACAAATGGTGCTATATAAATAAAACAAATTATATGTTCTCTATTCTCTGGACATATGTATTCATTAACTCAAAAATCTAATACTTGATATATTTGTCATTGTTCTTGTGTGGTTTTGTTTTTGTTTTTGTTTTTGTTTGTTTGTTTGTTGGTTGGTTTCTTTTTTAATAGATTGCAGTATAGGTATAAACAGTACCTGTACCCAGGGGAATGGACAGCCTGTGACAAAAACAATCCAATTATAACACTGGTCCCTATTTATCTATGAGGAAGAAACAGAATAATATTAAGGCTTTTTGTCAAACTCTGCAAGAATGTAGGAACTTCCTTGGCTTTTATTAATCTTTTATTTCTTTCATGATGTGTCTCAAAGGGGAAGTTAGCTCCTCGATATGAAGCAAATTAAATAAAAACATCAAGAAATCCTTCAATGGATTCTGAATAAAATGAATACCTTATTTGTTCAGATGTCCTTGACAATCAGTCATTTCATACAATTCAATTTCACTTCAAGCTGGGTTATAAAAACACTCTAAAACTATCTGAGGAGATAAAAAACTTTTACCAGGAAAAAAAAATATAATTTCACTAACTGCTTTTATAATGCATTAGAAACTATGAGGAATTATTTAATAACACTTAACAAATAATAAACAGTGTGCTAACATGGATCCTTGTTGGCATGGGTGCTGATTAAAAGTAGTAAAGTATTTTGATTAATAAAAATAACAGAAAACTTCCTCAAATTTAAGAAATAGAAACCTAGGTGGTATAAAACATAACTTTTGATAGTATAAAGCACATATTTGAAATTCACACTTTTTAATTCTTTCTTTTTTTTCTTTTTCTCTTTTTTTTTTTTTTTAAATTTCTCTTGAAAAGATGTTAACTTTAACATTATTACTGTACAGGAGAGAATTAAGTAGTTCTTCATTTTATCTCTGTGTATATTGCCTAGTGTTTTTGCCAGAGTGGAATTTCCAGAAAGAAAGAAAACCTGTACAGTCTCAAACATCAGAGGACACTTTCTACTATGTTCCATTACAGCAAGTTAGTTTAGTTTAGCTCAGCTGAGGTTGGTGTACCTGACCAGATATACTGTGATATAATTGAATGCAGAGATTAGCCTTCACAATTTTTTCCATGTCATTATAGTTCCATGAACTGAATCATGTCTGTCCTAATTCTATTGATTTTCATCATGTAGTTATTAGTCTTGATAGTATGGATATCTAGGTATTAAGAATATTCATCTCTGCTTTTCTGTGATGGAATGGGTTCTGAGTGTGCTTATTCAGGTTGAACTCTAGAATATGTGATTTGAATATGTTATTAGTATTATCTGCAAACATACTGAGTAAGCATTTGAGTCCTGCATCCAAATCAGTTTTAAAAACATTAAAGAGAACTGACTCAATTTTAGGAGGGTTCCATTTTAAGTCAATGATCCTCCTGAGTCTTTACCACCAACTTGGAATATTCTAAGAATATTCTTGGAATATAGCTTATATTTGAATTGGGAAAATCTCTAAAAGAAGTGCAAGACTGTGAGGGAATTTTGGGAACTCCTCATAATACTACAGGACTGAACTTGAACTTGAAAGGATCCCACTTTGTTTTTTTTCAAGCAGATCCAAATTCTCTGGTAAAAGACCATTTGAACTCCAGAGACAATGATAAGACTGACAGACACATCAAAGTATAAAATGGGAATTGTATACTCCCCCTTTCCAGGGTAAGGTTGGTAAAATAATCTGTTCACTACTCCTGTTTCTCCCCTAAAACTGTAGTAAGTTATTTTTATGGTGAGTCATCGTGTAACTGAAAATAAAAGACTTCACTCAATCTCTTCTTTTCTCTAATGAAAAATATATTTATATATACTTCATGGGAAACAAACATTTTGAAGAACCATATTCTTATCTGTTTCACTCTGGTTCTTGTATCTAGATCCTGCTACAAGGCTGTCAAAAATAATAGGAAGGAAGTTATAGCATTAAAAAACAAACAAACAAACAAAAAATTTTCTTTAATACAAAAAGAAAACAAGGACATACATATAGTAGCATAAGGGAATTATGTCTTTCAATACAGAGTTCACATTAGTTACAGCCAACCAGTGGTCCTTCCACCTAAAACTATAAGTGAAAATCTGTAAGTAGGGGGGAGGTTTTATAACTCTTTTCAGAGAGTTTTATATTGATTGTAGCATGGCTCAATCACGTTATCAAAAAAATGCAGAAATTCAAAGATGCTCTTTGCAAAAGATTTGGTCTAAAAAAATAAATAAATAAATAAAAATCAGAGAGAAAATATGCTGGGATGGTCTTTTGACAATATAAATGTGCTGAAACCAGGAGAACATCTCAGGAGCAACAGGTGAAAAGATTAGGTCCCAGTGTTCAATACAGAACAAAAACTCTTAGATTGTGAAAAAGTTTGCTTTGTGTTTATTTTTCTTTGAGTTCTGTTACGGTAACTTCATTCAAGGAGTTTTAATTGCTAAGTTTTCCCACTACTTTGTAGCAACTTTGTCTACTGGAAAAGAAGCTGTTGTTTTTAATTAGCTAACATAATTTAAGATTCTAGACTTGTACCATCTTGCACGCTTTCTGTAGTCATGTAGTTTTGTTTTGCTTCTCCTCCTGATGACTTATGAAACTATTAAATAAATGAAAGAGTTAGCTGATCCAAATGCATAGTAAAGTCAAAAACATAAAATAAATGAACTGGAGAAATAAATGTTCCTCTCAATTCAACTCAGGATTAGGAATTACCCAAAGTATCAGTACAGGCTGGGGGACAACCTGCTGAAGAGGAGCTCTGAGGAGAAGGACATGGGGGTCTTGGTGGACGACAGGTTGACCATGAGCCAACACTGTGCCCTTGTGGCCAAGAGGGCTAATGGGATCCTGGCATGCATTAAAAGGAGAGTAGCCAGCAGGTCAAGGGAGGTGATCCTCCCCCTCTATCCTGGTCAGGCCTCACTTGGAGTACTGTGTCCAGTTCTGGGCTCCCCGGTACAAGAAAGACAGGGATCTCCTGGAAAGAGTCCAGCGGAGGGCCACAAAGATGATACGGGGCCTGGAGCATCTTTCCTATGAAGAAAGGCTGAGAGACCTGGGTCTGTTCAGCCTGGAGAAGAGAAGAGTGAGAAGAGATCTCCTCAGCTTATATAAATATCTGAGGGGTGGGGGACAGAAGGATGTAGCCAACCTCTTCTCAGTGGTTTGTGGGGACAGGACAAGGGGCAATGGCTGCAAGTTAGAGCACAGGAAGTTCTGCACTATGAAAGAACTTCTTCAAGGTGATGGTGACTGAGCATTGGAACAGGCTGCCTAGGGAGGTTGTGGAGTCTCCTCTGGAAATATTCAAGGCCTGTCTGGATGCCTACCAGGGCAACCTGCTCTGAGGAACCTGTTTTGGCAGGGTTGTTGGACCCGATGATCTTTCAAGGTCCCTTCCAACCCCTACATTTCTGTGATTCTGTGATTATGTTACACGGAACTGTTGTTATTAAGATTTCATTCAGAAGTGTATGGGCAATATTTTAATTAACAGTGACTAAATTAAAATTTGTCCAAATTGATGACAAATATAATCTTAACAGTTGCAAATGTTTCTGAATAACTTTTGTGAGACTGACCTGGATGAATGGGAATTGGTTGAGTCACTATCCCTGGAGGTCTTTAAAAGACGTTTAGATGTAGCTTAGAGATATGGTTTGGTGGAGGACTTGTTAGTGTTAGGTCAGAGGTTGGACTAGGTGATCTTGGAGGTCTCTTCCAACCTAGATGATTCTGCGATTCTGTGATTCTGTGAATAGCAGGCAACTGGAAAGAAGGAAAAATAAATATTGGCCAGAGATGTCTGGGGAAAAAAATATATAAATATAAAAAAAACTGCAACAGATTTCTTATGCCAACTTCAGCACAGTCTCCCAATCTCCTCCCTGGTAAAAATGAAATGGAACAGAAAAACATCAGTGATACTTTTGGCTTCCTGTTGACTTCCATTCTTAGGACTCATGCAAGAAAACACATTGTCTGGTGGAATGGAGTCCTGTTTTTTCTTGGTGTGTGTGGCTGCTAAGAAACATTCTTGCACATGTTCAATGTAAATGTTCAGGTTTTCAAGTTTTCATACATCTACATATGCACAAATCTTTGTAGGGGAATGTTATATACAAGATGTCCTCCCTCATCTCTGAATGTCCAGAGGACAAAGTTTGATTTCATCCAGCTCCAACTGTGCTGGGTTTAGCAGGACAGCTTAGATGCTATCTTACATATACATAAGAAAGTTGATGGGTTGAAGTCTAAGTTCTGTCTTAATAAAGACTTTCATATACAGAGGAGAAGAAAGAAAAGACAACCATCTTTGTTAGTCATTGTTAGTGCTTGATATTTCAAACACACATAAATAGAAATCTCCCCAGCCTAAACTGTAAATTAGAAACTTTGACCTTTTGTTTGGAACTAGAAAGTATCAATATCCTCCTCAGTGCTTTTTCTGTGTTTACCTTATTGATTTTGTGTCCTTAGTGTCCTTTCTTCTCACTGGCTCCAGTGTCCTTTCTCTTAGTCATAACACATCCATTTGTATTGAAAATAAACTGTTCTCAGTTTTATTCTCTCTTTAAGAGAGACAGAAATCTCTGATATATGTATGACACATGAGTAAAATAACTAGTTTTTTTAAGTGTTTCATGATCACAGAATCACAGAATCATCTAGGTTGGAAGAGACCTCCAAGATCACCTAGTCCAGCCTCTGACCTAATACTAACAAGTCCCCCACTAAACCATATCACTAAGGTCTTCATCTAAACATCTTTTAAAGACCTCCAGTGATGGCAACTCAACCACTTCCCTAGACAGTCCATTCCAATGCCTGACAACCCTTTTGGTAAAGAAGTTCTTCCTAATATCCAACCTCAACCTCCCCAGCACAACCTTACCCATTCCCCCTCATCCTGTCACCAGCATGTGGGAGAACAGACCAACCCCCACCTTGCTTCAGCCTCCTTTAAGGTACCTGTAGAGTGCGATAAAGTTGCCTCTAAGCCTCCTCTTCTCCAGGCTGAACAATCAGAAATCTTATTTCTATAAAAGGCTTTCTAGACAGAGTTCAGAAGGTAGCTGCTAGAGAATTGAAATGGACTGTAAAGACTTTAAAGTGAGAATAGTAAAGTTTTGTTTAAGCTTTACTTAAACTTTTTTTTTATTATTATTAAATTTGATCTTCTTCTATGTATACATATATACCCCCATAATTAGGTATATATGAACATCTTAGCTCCCAAATGTACACTGAACTACTAAATCCCAGATGCTGAGTTATTGAACTTCCTTTGTTATTTGGACAGATTCTAGTAACAGCTTCTTTCTGTCCTGTGATATCTGATGGGACTTTCTCTTGGAGAAATGTACAGAAACGTAGGTACATTAGCGTTTAGTGCATTGCCGAACAGAATTTCACATAAAAATTTTTAGGACTTTTCAAAAGAGATCAAGAAAAATCTCTAATGGAAAGAATATTGTGGATAATTATCATAAAACAATCATTCCCACAGTAAATTTTTAGAGGTTTACTGCACGTGCAGTATTTAGAATAAGGTCAATGGTAGTTGAGTCAATAAATTCTTCACAATGCACTGAAAAATTCCACTGCAGTCAGGATGTAATGGATGGGTATCATCATTATATTTGAATTAATTCAGTTTATACTATGATTGTATTGTCAGTGTAAATGACCGTATTCAAAGCTTTCTTTCCCAGATAAATATATGGAGACATTTAAAAGTACAGATCTTCAGGGAATTTGTTAAATATTCCTTTGTCAAAAAAATGCTACAATGGATAACCCTAGTTTGCATCACATTATTAATAGGAGATTATTGATAGTACAAGAGCATACCTGAGCATTGCTGCAGCAGTTTCTTAATCAAAATCTTGGTTTTGAATCAAGATTCACCCAATAGATCAGAATTACCATGTGTTAAGAAACACATTTTTTAATTATTAGAAAATTCTTAGGGATTCCTCGGGAAGTTTACCAGAAATTGCCAGAAACACCCAAACAACTAAGAATAGCAATAGTTTTGTGATTAAAGTGCTATTTCAGCTGTAAGGGACACAGACTAACATTCCTACATCATTTGGCTAAGATCAGGTATCTCATCCAAACCTCTCAGGTAAATACTCTTAATCACTGAATTCTGGAGTTTGTATCTTTTGCTAGCAAAATAATGTAAATAAGTAAGTATAAATCTGTCCCTAATCTTTCTCCTGAGTATAGGAGTTCTTTGGGTTTCATTTTCTCCCTAGCACTCTGATGACATTATATTCTTATATTCTTTTATTTCTACCACCTTAAAAGTTTATTAGTCATTTATTCAAGTGTCCCCTGTAACCTGCTCCATTCAAAATAAGTTTCTGAAGTAAGTTAAAGACCTATTACTTAAGGAGTTTGAAACAAGCCCAAATCATTTTAGCTGAAAGCATTTAAGAGGCCATTATAGAAGCGTATGCTCTGGGAGTTTCAAGAGTGTAGTTAGTACCTGGAAGATTAATGGAATAGAAGCATTAGCCTCTACACATGTGGTGATGTGATGATTTCTCAGCAGTTTGATTTTTTTCCCCATGAAGACGAAAAGTGTACTTGTGTAGATACAGTTTAGACTCACAATTTTTCTACACTCTTTATTTAAGCTTCTAAGTCATGGACTGGCAGACAAAAAGTAGAGGCAGAGCATTATTAAATTAAATTAAACTTATTTTATGTTTTGTTGTTGTTGTTTGTTTGTTTTTAGATTTTTCATTATATTAGTTGGAGAATATATAACAATTGCTCTGTGATCATTGCATCATTGTAAAACATATCTGAAAGAGGGTATAAGAAAGTCATCTCTTCTATAAATATTAAGCTCCATTTCTGACTGTGTGACTTAACACACCATTCATTTTAGCAAGATCAAGCTGTGCTTAGTACAGGAATACGTTCAGTTCTTTAAATTGGTGTCTTTTCAGTAATTGTAGATATAATAGATAATATAGATATAATAGAAAGATCATTAGTGTTCCAGTCCAAACTCATCTGGCCAGGAAAGACCCTGGCTGGACAGCAATATAGAGTGCTCTCATTCCCATGCACACTGACAAGGCAGAAACCTGGAGACTGGAAAATGCCAGGGAAGATGACTTGTCTCCAAATGAAGACCAGGGATAAGATTTACTTGTAAACTATCCATTCTAAGGAAGAATGAATCACTGAGGTCACTTCTGGGAAGGCAAGAAATGGAAGATTGTCACAAAGGAGGTGTTTTCATGGGAAGGGCAGACATGGGAACATGAGAACAGCTTCGTGTTCCTCTGTTGTGCTCAGACCATGTGATCTCTGTGATTCGTTAGGATTTTGAAAATCATATATTATGTTTTTATTCTGCTGATCAGTTTTATTTATTGCTGTATTTCATGCTTAATAACTGGAAATAAAAAAATGTCTAACGGAATTTTTTATGGCCTTAACCAAACGATGAAAGAGAGTCATGTGTACGTCTGAGAGATTGATTCTAATGTACATAGCTCAAGGCCTCAATATTTCTTGAAAGTTTGGGTTCTTTTTAACACCTGATGCAAATGAACAAAAATCTTGAGAAAAAGCACACAAGGGTTATTTTGCTATTACTGACTGATAGTGACCAAAACAGAATTTGGGAAAGTTCAAGAGCCTGGAGGTACATTAGTCATAGCAAAGCAATTATAATGTAACATGGGAAGATAAGACCTTGATTATTCCTTTAAAGTCTATGCAAATGTAATGTCCTCCTTGGTCTCAAAGATCATAAGTTCTTTGAAATAAGATGAAACTTCGATCATAAGATGAAAAATATCCCTTTGCAATAATAAACTTTTGTTTCCTAATTTTCACAAGGAGCATTGATAACATGGGGACACCATGCAATCACTTAGTAGTTTTTCTGCATTCTTTTGCCAGTTGCTGCAGGCATATTGCTTGCTAATGTAACAATAACCCAGAAGAACAGTATATGGTACAAAATATTAGCAGATCATTTCATTAGGAATATGAAATGATTACATGATTTGCAAAGAGCATTCAGTAGTTGTATAGATTGTACCTACTAAAGGGAGTTACATTAAAAACATAAGAACTGAAACATAATACTGTCCTTTAGATGTGTTCATAAGCATTGTATTATTTTAAGGGCATGAATAATTTAATTCTATTTTAAGATGAATTTTTCAGGGATAAAAAAGGCAAATATTTAATTCCATATGACAATTTAACAAAATTGTTTTTAGGAATAGTCTTACATTAAAGCACAGTTAAAAAAATAATAATCAAAGCATAAAACATCTGAGTGAGTCTGTACAGTTAACAGTTGGCAGAGTGGCAGAGGCTTAAAGGGAACTGAGGAAACTCCTTTAAAAGAGTATAAGGCTATATTATTCATGCTAAATGAATTATTTTCAACAGTGTTTACAAAAGACCTTGAGGTTTCCATAACTGAAGTTTCAACAGAAGAAATTTTACATGAAATATAGACATTACAAATAATAATAAATCACCATGACTAAACACATACAGTAGTTTTAAAGGAACCAGGAATCACCATTTTCCTTCGCTTGGCTTCAAATTTAGAGGATGGGCAGGTAGAAATTCAATGAAACTCAATGATTCAATGAAATAAAATGCATTTTTTTAAATAGGACTTTAGAAGTATCCAAGGAGTAAGTAAGCCTGAATTTTATAGGAAATGTCTTGACAGAAAATACATTAAAAATGCAATTAGTAGAATCATAGAATCATAAAATGGTTTGAGTTGGAAGAGAGTTTAAAGATTATCTACTTCCAACCCCCCTGCCATAGACAGGAACACCTCCTACTAGACCAGGTTGCTCAAAGCCCCAGCCAATCTGGCCTTGAACAATTCCAGGGATGGGGCATACACCGCTTCCCTGGGCAACCTGTTCCAGTGCCTCACCACCTTCTGAGTGAAGAATTCCTTCCTTATACCCTATCTAAACTTACCCTCTTAGTTTAAACCTGTTTCCTCTTGACCAATGATTACACCCCCTGACAAAGAGTCTCTCCGCACCTTTCCTGTTGGCTTCCTTTAAGTAATGGAAGGTTGTTGTCATCACCTAGACTGTGTTTGTGCTCAGGATTCCACTGACCCAGGTGCAGGACCTTGCAGTTGGCCTTGTTGAACCTCATGAAGTTGTCATGAGCTCACCTCTCAAACCTATCCAGGTATCTCTTCCCTCCAGCATGTGACCATGCTGCTCAGCTTGGTGTCATCGGCAAATTTGCTGAGGGTGCACACAATCCAACTGTTCATGTCACCAACAAAGATGTTAAATAATACCAGTAGGTATGATCCTGTGTATCACATAACCATACGGTTACCATATATCTTACCATATATCCATATACCATGAACGTGGCTTTTAAAGAGGGCTTTTTAAAAATAAAATAAAAGATGGCTTTTATTTTAATATACAACCTCACTTTCTATAAAAAATTCCTGAAGAGTCAGGGACAATATGAATCGGTGAATAGGAGAATCAGCTAATGGTTTGGGTTGGAAAAGACCTTAAAAGTCACCTAATTCTATCCCTAAGCCATGGGCAGGGACACCTCCTACTAGACCAGGTTGCTCAAAGCCCCATTCAACATGGCCTTGAACGCTTCCAAGGGATGGGGCATCCACAGCTTCTCTTGGGAATCTGTGACAGGGCCTCACCACCCTCACAATAAAGAACTTTTATTTGTCTAATCTAAATCTACCCTCTTTTAGTTTAAAACCATTAGTCTTTGTCCTATCTCTACAATCCCTGACAGAGTTCCTCTCCTGCTTTCTTGTAGGCCCCTTTTAGATACTAGAAGTCCACTGTAAGGTCTCCCTGGAGCCTTCTCTTCTCCAGGATGAACATCCCCAATTCCCTCAGCCTGTCTTTATGGGAGAGGTGCTCCAGCTCCCTGATCATCTTCATGGCCCTCCTATGGACTTGTTTTAACACAACAAACAAAACAAGAAAAATCTGTGATATAAAGATCCTCAGCTTCCATATCGGCATGTTGTTTTCACTTCCCATCTCAAAGTATCAGGTAATTTGAAATGTCATAACATGGTCACTAGGAATGATTTCAAGTTTACTAAAGATTCTGTGTGAGGAAGGATTAATAATCTTTTTATTAAAAAATAATATTTTTAAAATAAAATTCAAGACTGAATCTTTCAGTCTGCAAAAGACACAACTAACAGGGAATATGACAAATATCTTATAAATTCACAAATGACTCAAATGAGATGAATCAGAAACTGGTGTTCATAAATGTACTCACAAAGTCAGGAAACAGTAAAAGAAGTCACAAGGAGCATAATTAAATTATGAAATTTATCAACATAGTATGAGCCACTGGGGACATTCTTTTATGACAGATTAGGCTAGGAATGATTTCAATTTAGGCTAGGGAAAATGTTAATTGACTAAATTCGGGTGATGTCCTGACTATTTGAATACCCAGGACACAAAGATTAATTTTTTATTTTTTTTTTTTCCTGTAAAAGCAAAAAGCAAAACCTTTTAAGCTTAAATGATAGAACTGATTCAGAATGTGCCTTTTCATTCAAGGGTCGGTATTTCAGTCAGTATTTCTCAAGGAGTTCATGAAACAATGTCAAAACATTGATTTGGTCATGATTTTGAGGAAAAATAGGTCGCACATGTTACAATTGTTAGTATATATATTACTTGCATAGTTATGATTTTTATTTTAAAGAAATCTACTGCTACATACAGACACATTATTTACAGAATAACATTCTTTTGATTTGACACATTTAGATTTTCTCAGTAAACTTTAGCCCCTAAAGACATGTATGTTTAGATGTGTATGCATTCTCATCCCGAAATAAACATTTTATTTTTTCTATGAAAAAAGGCAAAGCTGTTTACCGTTCAGCCTTTTATATATATGATTTTTATTCCCGCAATTTATAGGTTGATTTTCTTTCTGTCTCTGCATGCTGGTGTTCTCTCAGCTGTAAATCTTATATTCCCTTACTTCCATGTTCCTACTTATTTCTTTATTTTCTCTTGCATAAGATATCTCTTATCCTTTTCTTTTTCTCTTTAAGTCTTAGTCGCTGGCTCTGGAATTATTTGGAGAATCTTGACTGATTTTTTTAGATTTAGATTAGATTTGTCTTGCTGCCAGTGTATCCACAGCTCATTTTTCATCTTCTGAATAATACACACT